>NC_083570.1:12011050-12311050 GCF_027579695.1 Neoarius graeffei
CTTTTTGTTGGACCGGAACAAAAAAACAACAACATTTGCGTCCTTTCCCCCCTTTTTAAAGAACGATTAGCGCGCGCGCGCGCGCGTGTGTGTGTGAAGGGGCTTCCGTTCCTCCGTCGCTCAACTCGTTCTCCGGTTTCGGTCAAATGAGCGCGTCTCTGAGGGGATACACACACACTATACAACACACACACACACACACACACACACACACACACACACACACACACACACACACACACAACTGAACCAGGCGCATTATAACCTGTTATAATTTATTATTATTATTATTATTATTATTATTATTAATAATAATAATAATAATAATAATAATAATGTTTTCGCAGTTTTTTGCTTGTTTCTTTGTTTGTTTGTTTTTTACACCAAAAGGGTACTAAGGGTACCTAACGTTTCCTTAGTACCTTTAATATATCTCTTTCACCTGGAAATGTGAGGACTAAAGGTACTAAAAGTGTCATCTTAAGGGAACCACAGTAAGCGCGTGGTACGAATAGGACCGTTTAGTACCTTTAGTACCTTTTGTACCACATGATTCCTGACAGTGAACCAGACCCACGTGACATTTTGCATTTTTTGTCCTTCTGTTCGAATCAATCAATCAATCAATCAATCAATCAATCAATCAATCAATCAATCAATCACCTGGAAATGTCGGATGTTAAACGTAACCTGTGTGTGTGTGTGTGTGTGTGTGTGTGAAACCATGGCCTTGTTCATGTCACTATATCCCTGCGCCGCCCCATGCAGCGCGTGAGCTCGGTGCTCGCGGTGGCGGATTTGCGCGTGAGAGTTAAAAAAAAAAAAAAAAACGACCACGCGCCATCGGGCACGACATGATGAAGGCGAACGGGGACTTCCATTTAATTAACCTCCGACTTCAAGGACGCCAGAACGAATTATTTCGTATCCTATAGTTTCACATGTTTTATGGCCATCATCACTCCCCCTCCCTCCCTGAACAAAAGTCCAATATTTCAATATTTATTTCTACATTATGATTAATTCCTTCTCTCACTTTCATAAACGTTTCCAGTACTAAAGTTTTTGCCACATCAATTTTCTCAGAAATAAACTACAGGTCACGTGACACACTACATCACCGTCCAACCACATCAGGGACCCAAGGTTAACTTTTTCACACATCTGTTTGTTTGTTTGTTTGTTTGTTTGTTTGTTTGTTTGTTTGTTTGACTTGGGGTCAGATCAGTGTCACCGGAGGATCCTGAGGTAAACTAGTCTTTACTGTCTGTATTAAACACGTTAAATGAATCAGCTGTCTTTACTAACAGACCCTCAGAGAAACAGAGAGCCTCAAAGAATCAGTGTAAAAACTCACAGAGCTGAAATCAGTATGAAAGGGTGTGTCTGTGCAACGGTGCAGGGGAACGATACACGCTAATGGTACAAACCAGGGCGAGGGTCCCACCTGAGAGACACCGAGGGACGTGCAGGAGTACAGTGTGGTACCGGTATCTCTGAGAGTGACAGAAGTGTGTGAAATAAATTACACAGTGAGTATTGCTTTATAACAAAATTATTACACAACAACACAACCACCACCAGCACCAACAACAATTACTACTACAACAACACAACCACCACCACCACCACCACCAACAACAACAACAACAACAACAACACAACCACCACCACCACGACCACCACCACCACCAACAACAACACAACCACCACCAACACCACCAACAACAACAATTACCACAACAACAACACAACCACCACCACCACCAACAACAACAACAACAACAACAACACAACCACCACCACCACAACCACCACCACCACCAACAACAACAACAACACAACCACCACCAACACCACCAACAACAACAATTACCACAACAACAACACAACCACCACCACCACCAACAACAACAACAACAACAACAACAACAACAACAACCACCGCCACCACCACCAACAACAAGAACACAACCACCACCAGCACCACCAACAACAGCAATTACTACTACAACACCACAACCACCACCACCACCAACAACAACAACACAACCACCACCACCACCACCAACAACAACAACAAAAACAACACAACCACCACCAGCACCAGCACCACCACCACCACCACCAACAACAACAACAACAATTACTACTACAACAACACAACCACCACCACCACCACCACCACCACCACCACCAACAACAACAACAATAACAACACAACCACCACCAGCACCAACAACAACAGCAATTACTACTACAACAACACAACCACCACCACCACCACCAACAACAACAACAACAACAACACAACAACAACTATAACAACACAACCACCACCAGCACCACCAACAACAGCAATTACTACTACAACAACACAACCACCACCACCACCACCACCAACAACAACAACAACAACAACAACAACCACCACCACCAACAACAACAACACAACCAACACCAACAATAACAACACAACCAACACCACCAACACCAGCACCACCAACACCAGCAATTACTACTACAACAACACAACCACCACCACCAACAACAACAACAACATAACCACCACCACCACCACCACCAACAACAACAACAACACAACCACCACCACCACCACCAACAACAACACAACCACCACCAACAGCAACAACACAACCACCACCACCACCAACAACAACAACAACAACAATTACTACTACAACACAACCACCACCACCACCAACAACAACCACCTGCAACATCAACCACCTACAACAACAACAACAACCACCACCACCACCACCAACAACAACAACAACACAACCACCACCATCACTACCAGCACCACCACCAACAACAAAAATAACAACCAACAACAACAACCACCACCAACAACAACACAACTGCAACCACCACACCACCACCAACAGCAACAACACAACCACCACCACCACCAACAACAACAACCACCACCAACAATGCCACCAACACCAATGACAAGAACAAGAACAACAATAACTACTACTACTACTATTACACAACTACCACCACCAATAACAACAACAACAACAACAACAACTACTACTTCTACTACTACTACACAACCACCACCACCAACAAAATTAACAACAATAAAATCACCACCATCTCCACCAACAACACTGTTAAATAAAACAAACACAAAGTTTTATAACAATGTTATTACACCACAACAACAACTACATCACTGTTATATAACGCACTGCATTATAATAATATTATTACACAACCACACTAGTCCCACCATCACTTAAATAACACACTGAGTGTTTTACAACAATATTATTACACCACCACAACAACAACATTGCTGTTATATAACGCACTGCATTATAATAATATTATTACACAACCACACTAGTCCCACCATCACTTAAATAACACACTGAGTGTTTTACAACAATATTATTACACATCATCATTCGATCAGTAACAGTGTTGTATGTTGTGAAATAAATAATACATTGTGTTGTAGTGAAGTAATAACAATAATAACATTAAATAACATGGCGAGTGTTAGTTTATACCAATATTATTACACAACAACAACAATATAAGGTAAACTTTGGTTAATCTGTCATGGGGAAATGAAACTGTTTGAGCTACATGAAGAAAGTAAAATAAATGAATGAATAAGTAAATAAATAAATAAATATGGCTGTAGTATATAATAATTAAAAAAAATTATAATAATACAGTTGTGTGCATGATGAGAGCGTGAGAGAAGCAGTCGTCTGACGTGGGGGATTAAACGTGCATTTGTACGCAAAAGAGAGAGAGAGGTTGCACCAGTTGCTTGGTAGACGGCTTTAATAATGCGGCTTAGCGCGTGCAGAGTCCCACTCAAACCCCTCGCGCTGCCATATGCACGCTGTACCGGCCTCTGCTCACTCCATCTGTCACACACACACACACACACACACACACACACATGGTCTGTATCACCATGATGGAGCTGGAGACGGTTTAAATCCGTCACCAGCCCAAAACTCAAAGCTGAAAGATTATAAAGATGGAAATAAAGATAACAGATGCAAATATGAAGCACGAGATTGGATTTACTAGATTGGATTAAAACGCATCCCAGACTGTGAGGAGCCAATCAGATCTCTGTTTAGTATAGTTATTGAACAACGAGTACACCAGCTCTGACTGAGCCCAGAAAACAACAACAACAACAACAACAACAGCTACCAAATTTAAAATCTCACTCAGCTACATTTAGAGATGATACTCAGATACCAGTCCAATACAAGGGGGAAAAGAAATTGATCTGATCCTGTTTGAAACTGTATTTGGAAAAGATTTTTGGGTGGAATTAAAAATCTTCATATCACACGGAAAGAAACGTGATTGTATTCTCTTTTTTTAAGGTTTGACTTTTATTATATTAATACTTTATACTTCCTGTTCATAATAATCATTATCATAATTTAAAAGCAGAGTAGAATTTACGTCTGTCAGAATACGTGAGAGCCACGGAGCTACCTTGACATCCAGGAGGGCATGGCTTCCATCCTCGTAAAGTTTCGCCGTGTTGAAAATTACTGTGGGTCAAGCATCGCGGGATGAATTCATCTGTCGCAACCGTGAGGTTTACATGAGCTACCGGGGGTTGCCTTCGCATTCCATCGCAACCATCGAGCTCAAAATGTTCACGGAACAACATTCTGCACAAAGTGAAACGTTTGCAGAGGGGGCATGGCTTTTTTTTTCTTGTCGTAGCTATGCTGTAGTGCTGTCGTGAAAACCGTACACACTGCCGTCATTGCCGTGAGGTCATATGTCGCTGGTTTCCGGCATCTGCCATCACAGCTAACATGGCTTCATTGGCATATTTACGCCACCCAAATTTATGTGCCGGATCATCTCCAAAATCCGGTAGCCCCAGCCACGGTTCTCACAGATCAACTGGCGATTTGTGACCTTAGCATTAGTCAAAGAGAAGAGTTACATCAGTTTAGCTACCTGGAAGTGATGTCATATTTTATGGATGTGTGTTTTTTTAAATTTTATTCCCCAGATTAAATCTACAAGCAGCAAGTGACTTAAATCCGACGATCCCACAAAACATGATCTGAGTGCTGAAGACGCGCAAACGCAACCCTTAGTTAGGAAATAGTACAAGCACTAACTCCGCCCCTAACTCCTAATCCAAATTTGAATACAAATTGCCTGCAGATTTGTGACGTCTTTGTCATTCGTGTTTCTGGATTATTTATTTATTTATTGCCTGAGTGAGATTTCTTAAAACATCATTTGAGGATCCGAGGACACATAGAGTAGAAAGATGTCGATCTAATAACAACCTCAAATCCAACATGTCGCTTTAGTTTTTAGAGCTCATGGACATGTAGCTGTTGGAGAACATGTCAAATGGGTTCCTTAAGGGTTCCTCAGCAATGTGAAGAAGAATCTCTTTTTGAAGAACCATTAATGGTGCTTAAATATACAAGATAGGCAGCTACATCTACTTCCTGGATGTTCTCGAAGATCAGCAGACAAATAAATGGATTCCAAAACAAGTTCCTGAGAACGTTTTAGTTTGTTTCTTCACAAGAATCTTTCGATGGAACGAGATACTGGAAAAAATCCCCTGCTGTATGATTAAAGTGGAAGGTTCCTCGGCATCCTGAAGTGCTTTTTGGAAATGAAGTACTCGTCAGGAACGTGAAAAGGTGTTTACGTTTCGGTTTAGAAGTCTTTACGTTCTCAAAATATAGATTACAATGTCAGAAGAATGTCAGGATATCTCTCTGAAAAGCAAACATTTACGGAAATAGCAATTATGATTATTCTAAAAAAGACAGAAAGAGATTGTCGGGCTAGAATATCATGACGATGATGAATATCGTTTATTGTTTATTGTCAATTTTGTAAAATAAATCTAATACTCCAGTTTAAAGAAGCTTAAAGTGAAATCAAGCATCTCAGGAGAACTCTTAAGGTCACTGCAGCGTCTGTTAACGATGCTCAAAATAACGGCTGGGGAAATGACTGACCTGCCTCGGAATAACGATTACAAAATAAAGTTAAGCCGCATCATGACCTACATACTCTGACACACACACACGCACACACACACACGAAGGTTTATATGCTAATACAGTTAGAAGGGGGAGGGGCCACACGTCAGTCAGACAGATTGTCAAGAAATGAATGCGAAATTAATTTCTCCTTGACAAGGTGAAGAGACGGAGACACATGGTGGAGAATTTTTACACAACAAACGTCTCATCGGTTCTTTCATTCAGTTATGTTTTTACTTTACAGCTTGTTTTGGTTTAAAAAACAGTGAAGCAAAACTCAGGAGTCTGAAACCGTTAGTTACTCAACATTTCTAGTATCTTCTATGACTAATGAACTGAGATGGAACTAGTTATATGCTAATTTCTTCCATTTTTGTTTATTTGTCATATTTAAATATTTTTGGTCATCCAACTACGTCTAATATATGATAAAGATAATGTAAGTAAACACTAAATGCTGCTTTGAAATGATCACTCCATTTATTAAAAGGAAAGGGTTAATCAAAACCTGTATCACCTATGTGAAAAAGTAACTGACCCCTTCAACCTAATAACTGGTTGGGCCATCCTTGGCGGCAACAACTGCGATTAAACTTGAAAACAACTTGCAATGAGTCTTTCACATCTCTATGGAGGAATTTTTGCCCACTCTTCTTTGCAGAATTGCTTCAATTCAGCCACATTGGAGGGTTTTCGAACCTGTTTAAGGTCTTGCCACAGCATCTCAACTGGACTCAAGTCAGGACTTTGACTAGGCCAGTCCAAAACCTTCATTTTATTTCTTCTGAGCCATTCAGAGATGGACTTGCTTCAGTGGCGGCTGCTGGTTTTTAAAACAGGGGAAGCCCATTTTACGTATTCATCGTAAAACCTGTAGGCCGGATATCAAAGCATAGAAAGGTGTGCCCCATTAGCATAGTGAACTAGACAACCCTACCTAGTGGCAGAAAGTATTTTTGCTTGTACATTTCATGTTATAGTCTGACTTGCCAGGCTAGTGCCTCATATCCTTAATCAAAAATATCAAACATCCAAAAATCACTGGCTATTCAACGAAGAGCCTTGAACATCATACCCTGATATGCAACACAGAGTCTTTAACACAACACCCAGCTGTGCAACACATCCTTGAACATCTTCTGCAACACAGTCTGGAAATTCATAACCAGGTAGGCTATGCAACACACAGAACCTTGAATATCATACCCAGGTATAACCTATAACACAGAGCCCACCATTCTCTTAACATTACTGAACAATATACACACTTCAGATTCATGAACATTATATGATGCACACTATTTATACACAAATTCTGCCCTCCGCTCCTTTTCCAGAAAATGGTCTGTGACCCTGTCATACCAGCTGGTTGTGCTTTCCAGAGACTTCACCAATTTCTGTTAGCAGCTAGCACTGCAGATCCCAATAAGGCTCCAGCTAGCCTACAATCAGATTGAACTACAAATGAAATAAACGAGTGAATTCACGAATGATCAAACTGATAGAATGGATGAAAGTTAACAGAGAACAACGAGTAATATTTACATTTATTTACAGAGTAATGTACAGAGACATCAATGAGAAGAAACATTTATATGAAAAGAAATTCGGACAGCACTTTGGCACACAACTACACTTTCTCAACATCCGCTAGGGACTGACTGATCATACTTCCGTGTTCCTCGCCGACGCCGAAGTACAGAGCCCGCCCTCCTCACTACCTCCAATAATCCTTCATCAGCCCGGCTTCTTGTCCCTCCCACTGTCTCGTTTAGTCCCAGAGAAGCCCGGCTTCCCTGGAAGTGACGATTTTGTCGATTTTAACCAATAACAACTAGCCGAAATTGGCTGTTCAGAGCCCTCTCATAGACTGCAACGGATACCCGGCTGCCAGCACATAGAGCCCATTGAAATAAGAAAGGTTACAGCGTGTTGCCAGATTGGGCTGTTTTAAGTGCATTTTAGTGGGTTTTGAACATATTTTGGCTGGAAAACGTCAGCAGTACCTGGCAACGCTGGTTACAGCCTGGCAGCAAAGGTGATTCTCGTAGCGAACTGCAAGTTCGTCAGACATCACTCAAATAAGTTACAGGATAGTTATGAACGTAAATACAATCTTGGGCATATATTATGTTATGCAAGTTATTGTTTTAATGAGAATTCAACATCATAGATGCCGCAGTTTGGGGAGAGAATTTTAGGGGAAGCTCGGCTTCCCTTGTTGTCTCTGAGAAATCGCCCCTGACTTGCTTGTATGCTTCGGATCATTGTCCTGCTGCATAACCCAGCTGCGCTTGAGCTTTAGGTCACAAACTGATGGGCGGACATTCTCCTTCAGGATTTTCTGGTCGAGAGCAGAATTCATGGGTCCATCCATTATGGCAAGTCGTCCAGGTCCTGAAGCAGAAAAGCATCCCCAAACCATCACACTACCACCACCGTGTTTCACTATTGCTATGATGTTCTTATTTTGGAATGCTGTGTTAGCTTTATGCCATGTCTTCCAAAAAGTTCTATTTTTGACTTATCAGTATTATCACAGAATATTATCCCGAAAGTCTTGGGGATTCTTTTTGGTCAGCATTTGTTTGCGCCTTGCAACTCTCCCATGCATGCCATTTTTGCCCAGTGCCTTCCTTATTGTAGAATCATGAACACTGACCTTAACTGAGGCAAGTGAGGCCTGCAGTTCTTTAGATGTTGGTTCTTTTGTGACTTCTTGGATCAGTCGTCGAAGCGCTCTTGGTTGAATTTTGGAAGGCCGGCCACTCCTGGGAAGGTTCGCCACTGTTCCAAGTTTTTTCCATTTGCAAATAATGGCTCTTGCTGTGGTTTGCTGGAGTACCAGAACCTTTGGCAATAGCTTTGTAACCCTTTCCAGACTGATAGATTTCAATCATTTTGTCACGCATCTGTTCTTGTAACTCTTTACTTCATGGCATCTTTTTAAGATCTATTAACCTACTTCACATTGCCAACCTGGTTCTATTTAGATTGAACAGGTCTGGCAGTAATCATGCCTGGGTGTGGGTCATGAAATTGAACCCAACTGTTAGTTAAATTTGATAAATTGTTTGATTGGTTGAGGGGGTAATTACTTTTTCGCAAAGGACCAGGTAGGGTTGGATAACTTTTTTCCATCAATAAATGAAATCATCATTTGAAAACTGCATTTTTTGTTTACTTGGGATATCTTTGTCAAATATTAAAATCAGTTTGATGACATGAAACATTTAAGTGTGACAAATATACAAAAATGGAACAAATCAGGAAGGGGGCAAATACTTTTTCACATCACTGTATCTTATATGACTAATGAACTGAGGTGGAACTAGTTATTAGACAGCTGAACTAATAAGAAGTTAAATTATTGAATTGTCATCATAAGAATGTCACAAGAATGATGTAAGAATGTCATAAGAATGTCACAAGAATATCATAAGAATGTCGTAAGAATGTTGCTCATTGCCGTAAGTCTTCCATAACATCACTATATCTCCCTGACAAGTTAAAACAAAGTACTTTTTAAATTGTTTATTTTCTCATAACCATTACATGCACAGGTTACTAAATATTAATTAGCATTTCTAAAATGCATATTTCAAAAATGCTCAGAATATCTCACTCGAGTCTGTCAACAAACATGTCAGCTCTCCACCCATCAGTCTTTTTTTTAAGCACCTTGTGACGTATCAGGTGCCAGAGGTTGGCAAAGGCTGGGTCCTAACTTCAGTTCTGGTTCAACTGGACAGCTGGTGGAGTACAGTGCAAACCGTCAAATGATTAAAAACTGTTCCGGACATCAAAACGGATCAATAAGCAACCCAATAAGATCAGGAGGTATGGTAGAGACAGATTTGTCGGAGGTTAAATCCCTAATAATTAATCCTTAGCCAAAATACAAGCTTTCTCAGGATGAGCTGAGTTCATTGACCCAGATCAGGATAATAAAGTAGTGTGTAACGTCACGACTCTGCAGCTGTTCACTGAGCTGCTAGTTACACTTACGGTATTTGCTGCAGGAGTAAAAACCATGCAAAGACAAATACAGGATAAACCCAAATCCAAACCATAACCCTAACCCTTGTACGTCATAACCCCCATATATGGTAAACGTGTGACGTCTCTCTCCACCCACATCCAATCCCGCAGGCTGAACCGAGACATACTTGGAAAAACAAGGCTGAGTATTTTCGACTACGTCCAAAAATACTAAGTATTTTGATGTTAACGAATTCTCAAATTCATTCCCAACATATTTGCGTATGTTGGTTCAGGACGTTGAAAGCAGAAGCAAAGTCCAGGGGAAGTCACATGATTTCCCAATTCTGCTCTAAGCTTCCAACTCCTTGAACACTTAAACACCTAAAGGTCACAAATTGGTGGTGTCATGTGGTCACTATCATCTCAAACTTTTTCCCGCAGGACCTTCATAAACGTCAAGAACCTCAAGAACCTCAAGATAACCTGAAGTATTTCTGTAACTCCTGGTGGCTTTAAGGTCAAGAGCTTTGATATCAAATAAAATCCACAATAGAAATGAAGAATAAAGAACTTTATAATGGCATCTCATGTTAAACCGTTTGGGAAGGGATGAGAGTGATGTTGCTGTAGATATCAGAAGAAGCATACACCAGTCAGCCATAACATTATGACCACTGACAGATGATGTGAATAATGTTGATTATCTCATTACAATGGCACCTGTGGGATATATTCGGTAGCAAGAGAGGTCAGTACTTGAAATTGATGTGTTGGAAGCAAGAAAAATGGCCAAGCATAGTGTAAGGATCTGAGCGACTTTGACAAGGGACAAATTGTGGTAGCTAGATGACTGGGTCATTTCTCCAAAATGGCACATCTTGTCGGGTGTTCCCAGTATGCAGTGGTTAGTATCAAATAAAAGTGGTCTAAGGATCTGAAGGACAACCAGTGAACCAATGACAGGGTCATCATCATCATATCTTGTCATGCCAATGTCTAATCCATGCGATGGTAGCACTGTTGCAAGATTTAAGGTCCTCTTCTGAACATGTAGGTCCTTGGGGGCAATCATGGAGGATGCGATGCATGGTCTGAGGAATTATGCTGCAAGGGCACCCAGCGTCTATGGAGAAACCCCATCTGTGGAGGGAGTCCCCAGTCTTCCCCACTCCTGCTCATGCCCTATTTAAGGTCACCCACTCCTTTCTCCCTAGAACTGACCCTCTGGGTAGCATTTCACTTGGACTTGGCAGGGCTTTGTTGTTGGTCAGTCTGTCCCCGCCTGTCCAATCTGTAAGCCACTGCATGTGTTTTATCCAGGCCCTCAACCATCATAAAGCTTCTGCATGATCTTAATTGCTGTTTCACTTTCTGGTGACCATAGAGAGAGTGTCTTGGGTCGTTTGCTAATGACAGGGTCATCATCAGCATATCTTGTCATGCCAATGTCTAATCCATGTGATGGCAGCACTGTTGCAAGATTTAAGGTCCTCTTCTGAACAAGTAGGTCCTTGGGGGCAATCATGGAGGATGTGATGCATGAGTTATGCCACAAGGGCACCCAGCATCTGTGGAGAAACCCCATCTGTGGAGGGAGTCCCTAGTCTTCCCCACTTCTGCTTGTGCCCTATTTAAGGTCACCCACTCCTTTCTCCCTAGGACTGACCCACTGGGTAGCATTTCTCTTGGACTTGGCAGGGCTTTGTTGTTGGTCAGTCTGTCCCCACCTGTCCAATCTGTAAGCCACTGCCTGTACTTTATCAAGGTCCTCAACTGTTATTAAGCTTCTGCGTGATCTTAATTGCTGTTTCACTTTCTGGTGACCATAGAGAGGGTATCCTGGGTGGTTTGCTAACCACAGGGTCATGGGCGTCGAAGGCTCATTGGGGCACGAATGGTCCGATTCCATAGAAGAGCTTCTGGAGCACAAACTCAGCATTAACTTTTTCAGCAGTTTGTGCTATAGGAGCTCTTCTATGGGACTGGACCATATGGGCCAATGAGTGTCCCAATGAGCCTTCAACACCCATGACCTTGTCGCCAGTTCACTGGTTGTCCTTTTGGTAGGTACTAACCACTGCATACCAGGAACACCCCACCCCATTTTGGAGATGATTAGACCCAGTCGTCTCGCCATCACAATCTGGCCCTTGTTAAGGTAACTCAGATCCTTACCCTTGCCCATTTTTCCTGCTTCCAGCACATCATCTTCTTCAAGAACTGACTATTCTCTTTCTTGCTGCCTAACATATCCCACTCTTTGACAGGTGCCATTGTAATGAGGTAATCAATGTTATTCACGTCACTGGTCAGTGGTTTTAATGTTTCAGCTGATCGGTGTATAAACTTATTATGTGCTTTGTCTAATTCCGGTTTCCCGTCTCAAGGAATTTCTTCGGGATTTTTTATTTTTTTTGTGGATAATTTATTTCAATGTACAGGAGGCTTGGTAAACTTATTTAAATTAGGATGCTATCAAGGATAATGTATTCAACACCTCTAAGACAAGAATAAATAAATCTCCAGTAGGCTCACAGCGTGAACACAACACCACGCTGTGCTCAACTGGTACACAAGGAAGTCCACGTGGAAAAGCTGTAATAAACACAACACTGTTTCTATTGAAGTTTACATGAAGTTTACAACATCGCATAATGCTGTACTTTCAAATGAATTCATTTAACGTCAGATGCTTACCGGAATTATGACAAAATTCAAACAACATCGAAATATTTAACAAAACTTTTATTCCAGCAAGTACAAAATCAAACACGCTGTCTCAATCTGTTATGGGAAAATAACAACGTGGTGGTGTGATCAAGTGGCGTCACTGTACATTTTATCCATTTCCAATTACAGTGGTGCTTGAAAGTTTGTGAACCCTTTAGAATTTTCTGTATTTCTGCATAAATATGACCTAAAACAACATCAGATTTTCACACAAGTCCTAAAAGTAGATAAAGAGAACCCAGTTAAACAAATGAGACAAAAATATTATACTTGGTCATTTATTTACTGAGGAAAACAATCCAATATTACATATCTGTGAGTGGCAAAAGTATGTGAACCTTTGCTTTCAGTATCTGGTGTGACCACCTTGTGCAGCAATAACTGCAACTAAACGTTTGTGATAATTGTTGATCAGTCCTGCACACCGGCTTGGAGGAATTTTAGCCCATTCCTCCATACAGAGCAGTTTCAACTCTGGGATGTTGGTGGGTTTCCTCACATGAACTGTTTGCTTCAGGTCCTTCCACAACATTTCGATTGGATTAAGGTCAGGACTTTGACTTGGCCATTCCAAAACATTAACTTTATTCTTCTTTAACCATTCTTTGGTAGAACAACTTGTGCGCTTAGGGTCGTTGTCTTGCTGCATGACCCACCTTCTCTTGAGATTCAGTTCATGGACAGATAGCCTGACATTTTCCTTTAGAATTCGCTGGTATAATTCAGAATTCATTGTTCCATCAATGATGGCAAGCCGTCCTGGCCCAGATGCAGCAAAACAGGCCCAAACTATGATACTACAACCACCATGTTTCACAGAAGGGATAAGGGTCTTATGCTGGAATGCAGTGCTTTCCTTTCTCCAAACAAAATACTTCTCATTTAAACCAAAAAGTTCTATTTTGGTCTCATCCGTCCACAAAACATTTTTTTCCAATAGTCTTCTGGCTTGTCCATGTGATCTTTATCAAACTGCAGATGAGCAGCAATGTTCTTTTTGGAGAGCAGTGGCTTTCTCCTTGCAACCCTCCTAAGCACACCATTGTTGTTCAGTGTTCTCTTGATGGTGGACTCGTGAACATTAACATTAGCCAATGTGAGAGAGGCCTTCAGTTGTTTAGAAGTTACCCTGGGGTCCTTTGTGACCTCACCGACTATTACACGCCTTGCTCTTGGAGTGATCTTTGTTGGTCACCCACTCCTGGGGAGGGTAACAATGGTCTTGAATTTCCTCCATTTGTACACAACCTGTCTGACTGTGGATTTGTGGAGTCCAAACTCTTTAGAGATGGTTTTGTAACCTTTTCCAGCCTGATGAGCATCAACAACACTTTTTTTGAGGTCCTCAGAAATCTCCTTTGTTCGTGCCATGATACACTTCCACAAACATGTGTTGTGAAGATCAGACCTTTGAAGGTGAAATTAGAGTCAGGTGTTTTCAATCAATGGGATGACAATCAGGTGTGAGTGGGCACCCTGTTCTTTAAATAAAACAGGGTGCCCACTCACACCTGATTGTCATCCCATTGATTGAAAACACCTGGCTCTAATTTCACCTTCAAATTAACTGCTAATCCTAGAGGTTCACATACTTTTGCCACTCACAGATATGTAATATTGGATCATTTTTCTCAATAAATAAATGACCAAGTATAATATTTTTGTCTCATTTGTTTAACTGGGTTCTCTTTATCTACTTTTAGGACTTGTGTGAAAATCTGTTGATGTTTTAGGTCATATTTATGCAGAAATATAGAAAATTCTAAAGGGTTCACAAACTTTCAAGCACCACTGTACATTTCAGGTTGTTATGGAAACAAGTTCCTGCTTTTGCTTACGTTATAGTAGCTATAAACAGTCGTTCCCTCACTCACTGCGTTATCTTTTTTAAATCTTTAAGTGTCTAAGAAGAAAAAATGCAGCTTGTCACATTGCCGGAAAAAAAAGTGTAGATGTTTTGAGAACTTAGTTACAGCTTTCTGTCTGACTGTTACAAAGCGCTGACACTGGAGACTCCCTCCATAAACGTGATATAAACTTCACTACATCAATGATTACTCATGAGTTTAATCCGTGCATGTGGTGCGTCCGCCGTACAAGTCCTTGTAAATGAGTTGTTACTATAGAAACCACAATGTGTTAGAATAAGAGCATTGATACATGTCAGAGAAAATTAATCAACACCTTCTGACCAATCAGATTCGAGGAAGAAGGCGAAAGGATGAACAGTAAAGTGCAACACTGTCATTGAATGTAATGCGATGTGAATGTGTGCTGTGAGATTCACTGGAACTTAATAGTGTTTGTGAGAGGGGTGTGTGTGTGTGTGTGTGTGTGTGTGTGTGTGTGTGTGTGTGTGTGTGTGTGTGTGTGTGTGTGTCAGAGCCCCTCAGGCCTGTACCGCAGGGCGGGATTAGCTGTTATGTTCATTCAGCACAAAATGGATTCCGATATCAGACAGAACAGGCCAAGAGGTCTCCTTCACTTTCTCTCTCTCTCTCTCTCTCTCTCTCTCTCACACTCATGCACCTCTCCGTCTCTCTAACTCACACACTCAAACCTCGTTCTCATCTCCGTCTCAAACTCTCATACACACGTTCTCTCGCTCTTTGATCGTCTAATTCCTTTGTAATCTGTTAAACGAGGTCGCTTTGTTTATACACTATGCTTAATCAGAGGCCAAAGTGGAAGCGAAGGAGAATCACCGATCCAATCCAGTCCTGAGACGGGGGTGAGACAGGAGAGAGAGAGAGAGAGAGAGAGAGAGAGTGAGAGATGGGACAACATGGATGTGTGTGAAGGTCTGATGGATAGCAGGCTTTCTGTTAACACAACACTTTCTTTTTTCTTTTCTCAGCAGGTCAAGACACTGTTCCCTCATCCACTTTACACAATCCTGTGTACTGTCTCTTAATGATGAGATACTAAGTCTTACTTTCAAGATACTAAGTGATAATTATGAGATATGAGATACTAAGTCATAGTTATGAGATACTAAATTACAATTCATATAAAAAGTCATAATTTCAAGATGCTGAGTCAGAATTATGAGATATTAAGCCAAAATTGAGAGACTAAGTCATAAATGATATCAAAATTATAATTTAAAGATACCAAGCCATAATTTCAAGATACTAAGTCATAATGATGAGCTACAAATCCACAGTTATGAGATACTAAGCCATAACTGACGTCATCATTTCAAGATAACAAGTCATAGTTACAAAATACTAAGTTAGAATTATGAGATAGTAAACCATAATTCTGAGATACTAAGCCATAATTGAGATACCAAGTCATAGTTATGAGATACTAAATTACAATTCATATAAAAAGTCATAATTTCAAGATGCTGAGTCATAATTATGAGCTATTAAGCCATAATTGAGATACTAAGTCATAATCAATATTTTAAAAAAAATCACAATTTAAAGACACTAAGCCATAATTTCAAGATGCTGAGTCATAGGTATGAGATACGAAGTCATATTTGAGACACTAAGTCACAGTTATGAGATCCTCAGTAATAATTAATATAAAAACTCATAATTTCAAAATACTGAGTTGTAGGTATGAGATACTAAGTTATAATTATGAGATACTAAGTAATAATTTATATAAAAGGTCACAATTCTGAGAAACTGAGTCATAATTTCAAGATACTAAGTCATAGTCATGAAAGACTAAGTTATAATTCATATAAAAGTCATAATTTTGAGATACTGAGTCGTAGGTATGAGATATGAAGTCGTAATTATGAGATATTAAGCCATAATTGATGTAAAAAAATTATAATTTAAAGATACCAAGCCATAATTTCAAGGTATTAAGTCATAATTATGAGCTACAAATCCATAGTTATGAGATACTAAGCCATAATTGATATGTCATCATTTCAAGATAACAAGTCTCATCTCATTATCTCTAGCCGCTTTATCCTTCTACAGGGTCACAGGCAAGCTGGAGCCTATCCCAGCTGACTACGGGCGAAAGGCGGGGTACACCCTGGACAAGTCGCCAGGTCATCACAGGGCTGACACATAGACACAGACAACCATTCACACTCACATTCACACCTACGGTCAATTTAGAGTCACCAGTTAACCTAACCTGCATGCCTTTGGACTGTCGGGGAAACCTGCATGTCTTTGGACTGTGGGGGACTTTCTCAACAATCTGCAGCAACATAAGTACCTATGGCTCATATGCGATTGGATAATACCATCATGCTGATGTTCTCCCACTACAATATGCCGAGGTTTGTTTGAAATAGACACAGATGTGAGGGTGGCACAGTGGTGTAGTGATTAGCACTGTCGCCTCACAGCAAGAAGGTTCTGGGTTTGAGCCCAGTGGCTGACAAGTGCCTTTCTGTGTGGAGTTTGCATGTTCTTCCTGTGTCTGCATGGGTTTCCTCCACAGTCCAAAGACATGCAGGTTAAGCTAATTGATGACTCGAAATTGACTGTAGGTGTGAATAAGAGTGTGAATGGTTGCTTGTCTCTACAGTGGTGCTTGAAGGTTTGTGAACCCTTTAGAATTTTCTATATTTCTGCATAAATATGACCGAAAACATCATCAGATTTTCGCACAAGTCCTAAAAGTAGATAAAGAGAATCCAGTTAAACAAATGACACAAAAATATTATACTTGGTCATTTATTTATTGAGGAAAATGATCCAATATTACATATCTGTGAGTGGCAAAAGTATGTGAACCTTTGCTTCCAGTATCTGGTGTGACCCCCTTGTGCAGCAATAACTGCAACTAAACATTTCCAGTAACTGTTGATCAGTTCTGCACACCAGCTTGGAGGAATTTTAGCCCATTCCTCCGTACAGAACAGCTTCAACTCTGGGATGTTGGTGGGTTTCCTCACATGAACTGCTCGTTTCAGGTCCTTCCATAACATTTTGATTGGATTAAGGTCAGGACTTTGACTTAGCCATTCCAAAACATTAATTTTATTCTTCTTTAACCATTCTTTGGTAGAACGACTTGTGTGCTTAGGGTCGTTGTCTTGCTGCATGACCCACCTTCTCTTGAGATTCAGTTCATGGACAGATACCCTGACATTTTCCTTTAGATTTTGCTGGTATAATTCAGAATTCATTGTTCCTTCAATGATGGAAAACTGTCCTGGCCCAGATGCAGCAAAACAGGCCCAAACCATGATACTACCACCACCAAATTTCACAGATGGGATAAGGTTCTTATGAAGAAGAAGAAACCTTTATTTGTCACATGGACACTTCAAGCACAGTGAAGGCCGGCGAGGCCTTTCTGTGTGGAGTTTGCATGTTCTCCCTGTGTCTGTGTGGGTTTCCTCCGGGCGCTCCGGTTTCCCCGACAGTCCAAAGGCATGCAGGTTAGGTTAACTGGTGACTCTAAATTGACCATAGGTGTTAATGAGTGTGAATGGTTGTTTGTCTCTGTGTCAGCCCTGCGATGACCTGGCGACTTGTCCAGGGTGTACCCCGCCTCTCGCCTGTAGTCAGCTGGGATAGGCTCCAGCTTGCCTGCGACCCTGTAGGACAGGACCCCTGGACAAGTCGCCAGGTCATCACAGGGCTGACACATAGACACAGACAACCATTCACACTCACATTCACACCTATGGTCACCAGTTAACCTAACCTGCATGTCTTTGGACTGTGGGGGTAACCGGAGCACCCAGAGGAAACCCACACGGACACAGGGAGAACATGCAAACTCCGCACAGAAAGGCCCTCGCCAGCCACGGGGCTCGAACCCAGACCTTCTTGCTGTGAGGCGACAGCGCTAACCACTATACCACTGTGCCGCCCCAAGATAACAAGTCATAGTTACAAAATACTAAGTTAGAATTATGAGATAGTAAACCATAATTTCAAGATACTAAGCCATAATTGAGATACCAAGTCATAGTCATGAGATAGTAAGTTACAATTCATATAAGAGTCATAATTTCAAGATACTAAGTCATAGGTATGAGATATTAAGCCATAATTGAGATACTAAGCCATAACTGATATAAATAAATCACAATTTAAAGATACTAAGCCATAATTTCAAGATACTGAGTCATAGGTATGAGATACTAAGTTATAATTATGAGATACTAAGCCATCGTTATGAGATCCTAAGTAATAATTTATATAAAAAGTCAGAATTCTGAGCTACTAAGTCATAATTATGAGATATTAAGCCATAACTGATACTGTCATAATTTTGAGATACTGAGTCATGAGTTACTAAGTCATAATTATTAAATTCTAAGTAATAATTAATATAAGAAGTCATAATTTCAAGATACTGAGACATAGTTTGCTGGAGATCCTCAGTAATAATTTATATTAAAAGTAATAATTTCAAGAAACTAAGTCATTATTATGAGCTACAAATCCACAGTTATGAGATACTAAACCATAATTGACATAAGTCATCATTTCAAGATAACAAGTTATAATTATGAGATAGTAAACCATAATTATGAGATACTACATCATGGTTATGAGGTCCGAAGTAATAATTCATATAAAAGGTCATAATTTCGAGGTACGCAGTTATAGTTGAGATACTAAGCCATAATTATGAGATAGTAAATTATAGTTTCGGGACACTGTCATAATTTAGAGCGTTTTTTTCCATACATAAATATTTTTGTGACTCCGTAATGCCCTCATTTTTAATGATATTTCCTTTATTGACTGTCACAATTATTAAGGACAGCTATTAAAATAGAAAAAAAATGGTGTGTGTGTGTGTGTGTGTGTGAGAGAGAGAGAGAGAGAGAGAGAGAGAGAGAGAAAGAGAGAGTTGTAGAAGAATGTGGTTTGTTGGTTATATATTTAGGTTATAGAAGAAAATTATAATTGTTCATCTGGCCACGCCCACTATCCGGAGTCACTCAGTCAGCTCCAATCAGAATGGGCCTTGTGTTGTCACTGCATCACACACTTTCAAATACACACACACGTACACACACAGGGGAACAGTATGTGACCGCGACCGCGACCGCAACCACAATACACACACACACACACACACACACACACACACACACACACACACACACCTCATTCTCATAAAATCATAATAATACTTTTCATCTGTTAGTAATAATGACGTTTAATATAAATAAAAAAATCCACATCAACCTTACAAAAAATCACAAACACATCTTTAAAATACACAAAACAACCCCTCTCCGTCTGCACACACACACACACACACACACACACACACACACACACACACACGAAAAACCCTTTCAAAAGGAGCGAGGGGAAATAAACAAAGGTGTGAACGCGAGCCTTCGGCTCCGCTGGGAATTTTACTATTCTGCACTTCTCTGCTCCTCTCATCCCTTGCTTCCCACAATCCTTTGTGCTCGGCATAAAGCTGCTGATTATGAACCCCGAGACTCTCCTCAGCTGTCAATCAAACACTAACCTCCACACACACTCACTCTTTCTCACTCTCTCTCATGTCGGCTGCACTCATATCCTCATGTTACGTTACTATAGAAACATTTACATGTACACAGAAACACACACACACGCACGCACACACACACACTGAGGTCGGACTCCACCCAGGCCTCGGTCTCTCCCTGAGATCAGACTCTAGATGTTAGATATTGATGTGCGTATGCCGCAGGGTCGGTGGTTCAGGGCCGGGTTCAGGGCGGGGTTGGGCATCAGCAGTCCTGCCCCGGCTTTTAGCATTTCTGCTATCTTGTTTGAGCAAAACACTTAACTTCATATTATGTCAGGAACACAGCATGCACCACTTCCTGTTTCCTAATCCGCCATTTTAACTGTCCTTGCTCATATAATTAGCTTAGCTTAGCTTAGATTAGATTAGAGTGGCTTTGATCTTATCCTGTAGCAATATGAGCTATAAACATGATGATATCATACAAACATCATTAAAAAAAGTTAAAGTCCTTCCCACGCCTTACAGTACCTGGTATTCCTAGGCAGTCTCCCACTCAAGTACTAACCAGGCCCAACCTGTATGTGGCGCATCGGGCGGCGCCGATCTCCGTTTCCATAGCCCTCGGCCTCTCACCTATTACATAGCTCGGGTTACAGTGGGGGGCTAGTCCTCTGGTAACCACGAGAGTTTAACTCCCCATGCACATCTGTATTGCAGCATGCCTTGCCAGAAGGTACCATTTTTATGATGGTCTTTGGTATGACCCGACCGTGAGTAGAACTCACGATCTCCCGATCGAGAGGCGGACACGCTACCACTAGGCCACTAGTCAGTATACAAACATCATACAGAGACTTAACATTTGCTACGCTGACTAGCTGGCCGGCTAACAATCCTGCAGTGCTAGCTTTAGCACAGGACTTAGCAAACAACTGTATCGTGTCAGTAAAACTTTAATCTATAAACTGACTGGAAGTGTTTAACGAAGGCAAAAACCTGGATTAGAACTCACATCATCTTATCTTATTCAATTATTAACAATTATGCTTGGGCGGCACGGTGGTGTAGTGGTTAGCGCTGTCGCCTCACAGCAAGAAGGTCCTGGGTTCGAGCCCTGGGGCCGGCAAGGGCCTTTCTGTGTGGAGTTTGCATGTTCTCCCCGTGTCCGCGTGGGTTTCCTCCGGGTGCTCCGGTTTCCCCCACAGTCCAAAGACATGCAGGTTAGGTTAACTGGTGACTCTAAATTGACCGTAGATGTGAGTGTGAATGGTTGTCTGTGTCTATGTGTCGGCCCTGTGATGACCTGGCGACTTGTCCAGGGTGTACCCCGCCTTTCGCCCGTAGTCAGCTGGGATAGGCTCCAGCTTGCCTGCGACCCTGTAGAAGGATAAAGCGGCTAGAGATAATGAGATGAGATGAGACAATTATGCTTGTTGCCATGGCTGTGGAATAAACCTGTAAGAAAATGTTCCCACTAGCGGGAGACAAGCTGCTTGTCTCACTTGCTGTGTGTAAATATCGAAGCTTTAACATTTGCAATCAAAACAAGGAAAGAATATTGAGCTAACTTTAAGATTCACCGATTAGCTAGCTATTTATCTTTTGGAATTTTGCTTGCTACATTTGCTCATTATTTAATTTTTTTAATATTTGTTTTTCCTAAAATACTCAGCTAGTAAAATTCTGTACTTTTTTTATTAGCTAGCTAGCAAGGATTTTGTAATTTTGCAAGCTATACTTGCTTTCTGTTTATTTTTTAAACATTAGTTTGCTAAAATACCTCACTAGTGAACATCTATCTATCTATCTATCTATCTATCTATCTATCTATCTATCTATCTATCTATCTATCTATCTATCTATCTATCTATTATAGGAATTTTTTTATTAGCTAGCTAGTTAATCTTTTGAATATGGTGAGTTGTTAAATTATCTAGCTAGGTTTTGTCATTTTCCTAGCTACATTTGCTTGCTATTATTTTTTTAAATAAAAGTTTGTTAAAATACCTACTCGTGAAATTGTGTGCAGTTTTTTTTTATTGGCTAGGTAATTAGCTAGCTAGCTAGCTACCTAGTTTTTGTAATTTTGTTAGCTACACATGCTCACTATTTAATATTTTAACATTAATTTACTAAAATGCCTAGCTAGTGAATGTTTGTACATTTTTATTAGCTAGCTAGCTAAGCTTTCTAATTTGGCTATTTAAATTAGGGTGACCAGATTTCCCTAGTCTGAAACCGGGACACTTTTGCGCGCGACCATGCTCGTGCACGCACACCTTTTTTTTACGTAAATGTGACACTCAGAGAGGTGCTCTTATTTTGTTGAAGCTCACATTTATCAACATCTCACATGAAATAAAACAAACAGGCATTTTGTTATCTAGTAGCATAGTGGTATACAGATCAGTTAAATTATGGTCAGATTTTGTAATGGCTGAGAATAGGCCAGGCTATGTCCATAGGCCAAATTTACACTGATTTATTTCACCTGTTTGTGAGAACACCAAGAAGAATGCATATGCACATGTAGGCTATATCTCTAAAATTGTATGCACTATAGCATGAACTTAAAAAGTAGATATGTGACCTCAACATAGCCTAGGTCAGAATCAACCTTACTAACCATTCCCCACAACTGAATGAATAAAGCAAGAAGATGTGGACAAAAGTGAACACTTTAATGGAAGGTGCAACAAGCTGTTCAACACAGCAATATGTGTTGAACCATCTGTCAGAATGGTATGTTAAACAGAAACAAAAAAGAGACAAGTGATTTGAGAATATATATGGAAGCCGAGAGAGGCCCTTCATATAATCCTTTTTGTTATTCACCTTGTTATCCCGAGATAACGACATAATTAATTCAGGATCTCGAGAAAACAACACAACTAATTCAAGATCTCGAGAAAACAAAACAGTTATTCCGAGATCTCGAGAAAACAAAACAATTATTTCATGATCTCGAGTAAACAGCTGAGAAATGGTTCATTCAGGTGCGCCAAGAGACTTGTGATATGCTGACTTTGGGGCTATTTCTCATTCTGTATAGACGCAACTTTGGTCATTAGAATGTCTGGAATAATCGATCACCTAATAAGGCAATATTTTGATCAGGGGTTGACACAGGGAGAGATTGTATTAAGTCTTTTAATAAGGGATAATTTCAAAATTAGTCCGCGGCACCTCCGCAGAAGACTGGCCCGGCTTCGTCTCTACCGACGGAGATACAGTGATCCAGCTGAGATCATGAAATAATTGTTTTGTTTTCTCGAGATCTCGAATTAGTTGTATTGTTTTCTCGAGATCCTGAATTAATTATTTCGTTATCTCGGGATAACAAGGTGAATAAAAAAAGATTATATGAAGGGCCTCTCGTGGCTTCTGTAAATATACACTCAAACAAAACAGCAATAAAGGAGGAGAGGGGCGACAGCCCGAGGAAAGCCCCCACAGGAGCGCACAGCATTTGCAACATAGGCTACCCAACTCAGTCCAAGAACAAAACACTTACAGTGTGTGCAGTCGGCTTCGTGCGCATTGTTCTGCACCTCTCGGAGGAAGGGGTAGGTGCCCTGTAAATCTTTGGAAAAGGTACATTTTCTTTTCGGCATAATTGCTGCGGCATTACTGCTGCTAGCTGTTAGACAAAGAACATTCGCGCCAGTTAATGTTTATTTTATTGTTGCATGGCAACACGTTCTGTTGTCTGGAATAATGTGGCTAAATAAACACCCATGCCACAGGGCCAGGGGGCAGTAACCAGGAAAGTTTGCGATTCCTGTCAATTCATCAAAATAGTAAATACAGACATTTCTCCGCTAATGATTCCCACGCTGCTCAGTCGCAAACATCGCGAGTGGCGAAAACCGGGACATATCCGTGTCCCGACAGACTTTTGTCGGGACTCGGGACACACAGCCCCAAATCGGGACTGTCCCGGTAAAGCCGGGACGTCTGGTCACCCTAATTTAAATTCACAAGATAGCTAGGTTTTATAATTTTGCTAACTACATTTGCTCACTATTTATTTATTTTTTAAATATTAGCTTGCTAAAATACCTAGCTAGGGAAAATTTGTACATTTTTTAATTAGTTATGCTTTCTAATTGGACTAGTTAATTTAGATAGATAGGTAGGTTTTGTAATATTGCTAGTTACATTTGCTCACTTAAGTTTTGTTAACATTAGTTTGCTGAAATGTCAAGCAATGCCAGCTAGCAAATTAGGTTTTCTAATTGGGCAAGTTAAATTAGGTAGCTAGGTATGTTTTGTAATTTTGCTAGCTACACTTGCTTGGTATTTAAATTTTTTAATATTAGTTTGCAAAACTACTGAGCAAGTAAAATTTTGTACAGTTTGTATTAGCTAGCTATCTGGCTAAGCTTTCTAATTTGGCTATTTAAATTCACTAGCTAGCTAGGGTTTATAATTTTTCTAGCTATACTTGCTTGCTATTTAACATTTTTTAACAATACCTAGCTAGTGAAATGCTGTAAATCTTTTATTAGCTAGTGAGTTAAGTTTTCTAATTTGGCTAGATAAATTTGGCTAAGCACGACGTTGAGTCAAAACCAACGCTAGTGACTCATGCTAGCAGGAGACAAATCATTCATCTTGCTTGTAGGTTAGCATTACCATTAACAGTACTAGCATTGTAAGCTCACTGGAGACACAAACAATCCCTGCTACTTCCTTCTACACTTTATTTTTTCTTCGTAATGTTTCTGGATGTGTTGAATATGATGGGATTCGATCAGACCGAGGTTATACATTCTTCTTCCATCTTTGTGAGGAATAATTCAGATTAAGTGTGATATTGATACAACTTGACTTTTCTGTCAGTTTTTAAATAGAACCTGAGTGACAGGTAGGTAGTGTGTATAATTTATTCAGATAACCTCACCACACACGCACACACACACACACACACACACACACACAAACCTCAAAGCGGAAGAGCGGCCTTTTTTCTACCAGAGGTTCACTGGTAGCTCAAGCAGCCTGCTATGAGGTTTCCATAGAAACAAATCTGTCCTGTAGCCTCAGTAATCCACATGAGCGGTACAGCACAGTGTGTGTGTGTGTGTGTGTGTTTCTGACGTAGTGCAGATGGGTAAATGTCGGGAGGAGAGGGACTCTGACCTGCCAGGAGAATGATATTAATATTCATCCAGTATCTCAAAAACGCACACACACACACACACACACACACACACACACACAAAACTAAAATATAGAATAAAATGAAGTGTAATAAAACTAAACGGTTGGAAATTAATGAGTAATTCATATTTGTTACTGTGTTGAATGACAGCTTTGTACTTTACTCGTGTTCATGTCCGAGAGAAAAACATTTTTACTCCAGACTTCATCATTCTGACCTTTAAAACACTCACTAACTCAAACTGCATGAGCTGCTGAGCCACCTGACACCCGTTACACACACGTTACACACAGCACACACGTTACACACATAGCACACACATTACACACAACATACATATTACACACACATTACACACACGTTACACACAGCACACACGTTACACACACATTACACACAGCAGACACAGCACACATATTACACACAGCACACGTTACACACATTACACACAGCACACACGTTACACACAGCGCACACGTTACACACACGTTACACACAGCACACACGTTACACACACATTACACACAGCACACATGTTACACACACGATACACAAATATTACACACAGCACAGCCATTACACACACGTTACACGTGTGACACACAGCACACACATTACACAGACGTTACACACACAGCACACACATTACACACCGCAAGCACATTACACACACGTTACACACACATTACCCACAGCACACATGTACAGTACCACACGTCACATGCACATTACCAACAGCACACATGTTACACACACGTTACACACAGCACACATATTACACACAGTACACACATTACATGTTACACAGACATACACAAAGCACACACATTAAACACAGCACCCACATCACACACGTTACACACACAACACACGTTACACACATGTTACACACACAGCACACATGTTACACACATGTTACATGCATGTTACACACAGCACACACATTACACACACACAGCACCCATTACACACACGTTGCACACACATTACACACGTTACACACACATTACACACACAGCACACATGTTACACACACGTTACACATGCGTTACACATGTTACACACATTACACACATTACATACACATTACACACAGCACACACATTACACACACGTTACACACACAGCACACACATTACACACAGTACACACAGCACACACATTACAAACAGCACACACATTACACACATTACACATACATTACACACACAGCACACGTTATACACAAGTTACGTAAACATTACACACATTACACACAGCAAACAGCACACACATTACACACGTTACACACATTACACACAGCACACACTTTACATACGTTACACACAGCACACATGTTACACACACATTACACACAGCACACACGTTACACATATCGCACACGCTACATACAGCACACACGTTACACAGGTTACAAATGTTACACAGGTTACACACTGCACACGTTACACATGCTATAAATGTTACACACAGTACACACATTACACATGTTACACACATCACACACGTTACACACAGCACACGTTACACATGTTACACAGCACACATTACACACGTTACACACAGCACACACATTACACATGTTACACACATTACACACAACACACACATTACACATGTTACACACCACATTACACATGTTACACACAGCACACACATTACACAGGTTACACATATTACACACAGCACAAACGTTACACATGTTACACATGTAACATGTTACACACAGCACACACAGCGCACACGCTACACACAACACTCACATTATACGTTACATATATCATACATGTTGCACACAGCACACGTTACACAAAGCAGACAAGTTATAAAGCACACACACTACACATGTTACACACGTTACAGAAAGCACACACCTTACACATAGCACACACATTACACATGTTACACAAAGCACACATGGTACACATAGCACACGTTACATATGTTGCACATGTTACACAAAGCATACGCATTACATGTTACACACATTACACAAAGCACACACATTATACATGTTACACATAGCACACACGTTACACATTACACATTGCATACACATTACGCGTGTTACACACATTACACATGTTACACAAAGCACACACATTACACGCTACACACACTACACATGTTCCATGTGTTACACATGTTACACAAAGCACACGTTACACACATTACACATTGCACACACATTACACATGCTACACACAGCACACGAGCTACACACATTACACATAGCACATGTTACACATATTACACACGTTACACACAGCACACACATTACACATTATACGTGGTACACATGTTGCACACAGCACACGTTACACACGTTACACACAGCACACACATTACACATGCTACACACGTTACACACAGCACACAATTTACACACATTACACATAGCATACACTTTACACGTTACACACCACACACAGATTACACACGTTACATGTTACACACAGCGCACACACCACACACAGATTACACACGTTACATGTTACACACAGCGCACACACCACACACGATACACTCATTACACATGTTACAAATGTTACACACAGCACACGAGCTACACACATTACACATAGCACATGTTACACATATTACACACGTTACACATGTTACACACAGCACACACATTACACATTATACGTGGTACACATGTTGCACACAGCACACGTTACACACGTTATACACAGCACACACATTACACATGCTACACACGTTACACACAGCACACAATTTACACACATTACACATAGCATACACTTTACACGTTACACACCACACACAGATTACACACGTTACATGTTACACACAGCGCACACACCACACACGATACACTCATTACACATGTTACAAATGTTACACACAGCACACAATTTACACACATTACACATTACACACAGCACACACTCTACACGTTACACACCACACACAGATTACACATGTTACACGTTACACACAGTGCACACACCATACACATTACACTCATTACACGTTACAAATGTTACACACAACACACACTTTACACACGTTACACACCACACACATTACACACATCGCACAAGCTACACACATTATGCACAGGACACACCTTACACATGTTACACACAGCACACACATTACACATTACACATGTTACACACAGCTCACATGTTATACATGTTACACACAGTACACACGTTACACACATTGCACATGTTACCCACATTACACGTTATACACATTACACACATGACACGTTACACAGCACACACATTATACATTACACTCATTACATACAGCACACACAGCACACACATTATACATGTTACACTCATTACACACAGCACACACGTTACACATTATACATGCTACACACATTACACACATCACACGTTACACATGCTATACATTACACGCATCACACACCTTACACATTACACATGCTACACGTTACACACATCACACACCTTACACATCACACATGCTACACATGTTACAAACATCACAAATATTACACACATTACACATTACACATGCTGCACATGTTACAAACATCACACACATTACACATGCTATACATTACACGCATCACACACCTTACACATTACACATGCTACACGTTACACACATCGCACACGTTACACATTACACATGATACACATGTTACAAACATCACACACATTACACATGCGACACGTTACACACATTACACACGTTACACATTACACATGATACACGTTACACACATCACACACATTACACATGCTACACATGTTACACCCATCACACGTTACACATGTTATACATGCCACACATTACACACATTTCACATGCTACACACATTACACACATATTACACATTGCACACGTTACACACATTACACGTTACACACGCTACACATGCTATACATTACACACGTTGCACGTTATACATGCTACACATGCTACACATTACACACATTACACATGTTACGCATGCCTTCCATATGATGATAAAATAATTGGCCTTTAAAATTCACCATTACAACTAAAAAAGTGTGTTGATTTAACTTTAAGTTTGGTAATTTTAATTACTTAAATTAACTAGCTACTGAAATTTTGTATATGTGTTTGTTAAAAGTGCTAGCTAGTTAAGTATAATACATTAATTTTTTTAAATTAGCTGGCTAGTTCAGTTATACATCAGCTCATTAAATTAGCTAGCTAGTTATTATTTTTGCATTAGTTTCATTAAATTAGCGAGCTAGTTAGGTTTTTACATTATTTCATTGAATTAGCTCACTAGTTAAGTTCTGAAGGTTAGTTCTTTAAATGTGCTAGCTAGTGAACTTTTGTACATTATTTCATTAAATTAGCCAACTAATTACGAGTTATACATTAGCTCATTAAATTAGCTAGCTAGTTAAGTTTCATACATTAGATTTTTTAAATTAGCTAGCTAGTAAAATGTTGTGCATTAGTTCATTAGATTAGCTTGCTAGTAAGGTTTTGTTGCTAAAGAGCCTTAGCGTTTATTCCAACAGGACTATTAAACATTAGCAAAGCCAAGTTCTCGTTGGATAATATTTTCCATATGACAGATTGTTTAGTCCTGCAGGACTGGGGGATTAACTTGTGCTCAGCTCATTTTATCAGCTAAAAATAAATCACTCTTGACTTCTGAAGACTTGAATGATGTTTAAATGTCGAGAGTAGATTTTTGCTCCATACGTCTTTTAGCTGAGTAAAATTCGGACAAACTTTGACTTAAGTAAGAGTCATTTCTCTGCACAATGGTTCAAATCAGAGCATGAGAACTTTCTCCTTCATGTCTCACATAAAACATAAAAGATATAAACTTTCATCGTTAAATCTAAAGAAGTGCGCTGACGTAAGTGGAACATTTGCTGGCTAGTTTTGTCTTTTGTCAATGACGCAACGTCATTCATGCCATTAAACGAGCGAGATATATTCATCTGACGGAGTAGAATATTTAATAAGTTTTGAATAAGATTTTTTAAATCACATTTTTGTTTATTGTTGAATAATTGAGTACGTTTAAATGTAGATGCATTCCCTTTGTTTTTAACTCAGTAGCTTTTTGGAATTTGACTTTTATTTTTAATAAAAGAAAAGAAAAATGAGGCTCTTTGATCACTTCTTTACCAGTTGAACCAGTTGTGTTCCCTGGTCGTCACTTTCCCATGCTAATGCTAGCTCTGGTCCCTGTGCTAGTGCTAGCCGTCCTCCCTGAGCCTGGCACTTTGACGGACAGCTGTGTAGTTCTGGCCCAACTCCAGCCGTGCGGATTACTCATGCAACTAATCTCCCATGATGCCCCGCGGCCAAGCCGGGGCCTGCTGCGCCTCTGCTCTTCATCAATATGCATGAGCATGCTAATGAGGTGAAAAAGCGCACAGGTGAGCTAGCTCAAAGAATCCGACACAACAGAGGAGCCTAATTAGCATAATTAGCAACCCACTTGAACGGGGTCCGAATATCATAATGACAGCGAGATCGCTAACCTGCACTCCTCACAATTACTCGCAGTATGCTAACGTCCTGTGACTCGGCCTCAGAAGACGCAGCTCCTCCGATTAAAACCCTTACGGCAGCCATGTTGGAACACGGTGACAGATCGCGCTGTGTGATGTTCACGTGCATTTCGGCACACTCTGAAACACTGACACACTTCCACATGCTTGTGTGTTTGATACAGAAAATAAGAAATAACACACACGTATAACTTTAACGTTGCATTACACACACACACACACACACACACACACACACACACACACACACACACACACACGTGTGAATGCAAGGCCTCATCCACTGAAATGAGCTTATGGAAGTTGACAGGTTCTCTCTCTCTCCGCACCACGCTCTCTCCCTCTGCAGGCACACTTCAAACACACACTTGTTGTGTTGCGGGATGATAAATAGCAGCAGCTGCAGATACAGTGTGTGTGTGTGTGTGTGAGATAACAAGCTCTTCATGATGCCTGCTGGATCTGAACTCTTGTAGCTGGCGCATTGTGTGGCGCTAACATGCTAATTGAGTGAAGCAAAGCCACGTGTGTGTGTGTGTGTGTGTGTGTGTGTGTGTGTGTGTGTGTGTGTGTGTGTGTGTGTGTTAACTAGTTCACACTGGATAACGGTGTCACTCGTCTGCATAGTTCAGGATCAGGATTAGGATCAGATGATTTCCTCACCTCATCACAAACCACACTTCAGAAACCGTTCTATTTATTTCCTGTGGGAAAATAGTTTTTTTTTTTTGCGAAACCACAATGAACAGATTTCTAGTTAGCTAGCTAGCAACATGACGTTAGCTCTTCATTCAACTAGAAATTGTTAGCTAGCTTAAAAATTCCAAGATTACATCATAACGTTTATGTAATCTACGTTTTTGTTTTTTCAAAAATAAACACGGAGAAATAAAATATAGATCAAGTTTTTAAAAGGAATGTTTTTTTTAAAAAAAAGGAACGTATCGCTAGTCAGCTAGTTAGCAATGTAATGCTCGCTAATCACACACCTCGCGATGATTAGAAATTGTTAGCTAGCTTAAAAATTCCCAGAATATGTCCTAGCATTTCTGTAATCTATTTTATTCCAAAAATAAATACAAAGCAATAAAATACAGAGGAAGTTTTTAAAAGGAATGTTTTTGAATGAACGTATTGCTAATTAGCAACGTAATACTTGCTATTCACACACCTAGCGAAGGTTTGAAATTGTTAGCTATCTTAAAAATTCCCAGATTATGTCGTAACATTTCTGTAATCTAGAGGGTTTTTTTAAAATAAATACAAAGCAATAAAATATAGATGAAGTTTTTAAAAGGAATGTTTTTGAATGAATGTATCGCTAGTCAGCTTATTAGCAATGCAATGCTGACTAACTCACCTAGCGAAGGTTAGAAATTGTTAGCTAATTTAAAAATTCCCAGATTATGTCACAGCATTCTGTCATCTATGTTTTGTTTTGGGTTTTTTTCCAGAAATAAACACAGAGCAATAAAATATCGATGAAGTTTTTAAAAGGAATGTTTTTGAATGAACATATTGCTAGTTAGGTAGTTAATGCTTGCTATTCACACACCTAGCGATGATTAGAAATGATTAGCTACCTTAAAAATTCCCAGATTACATCCTAGCATTTCTGTAATCTACGTTTTTATTTCCAAAAATAAACACAGAGCAATAAAATGTCGATGACGCTTCTAAAAGGAACATATCGCTAGTCAGCTACTTAGCAATGTAATGCTCGTTATTCACACACTTGATTAGAAATTGTTAGCTAGCTTAAAAATTTCCAGATTACGTTGTAGTGTTTCTGTAATCTGCGTTTTTATTTCCAGAAATAAACACAGAGAAATAAAATATTGATGAAGATTTTAAAAAGAATGTTTTTGAATGAATGAACATATCACTAGTCATTTTGCTAGTTAGCAATGTAATGCTCACTATTTACACACCTAGTGATGATTAGAAATGGTTAGCTAGCTTAAAAATTCCCAGATTATGTCACAGTGTTTCTGTAATCTACGTTTTTATTTCCAAAAATAAACACAGAGAAATAAAATATCGATAAAGCTTTTAAAAGGAATGTTTTTGAATGAACATATTGCTAGTTAGGTAGTTAATGCTTGCTATTCACACACCTAGCGATGATTAGAAATGATTAGCTACCTTAAAAATTCCCAGATTACATCCTAGCATTTCTGTAATCTACGTTTTTATTTCCAAAAATAAACACAGAGCAATAAAATATCGATGAAGTTTTAAAAGGAACGTTTTTGAATGAATGAACGTATCGCTAATCGTTTTGCTAGTTAGCAACATGATGCTCGCTAATCACACACGTAGCGAAGGTTAGAAATACTTAGCTAGCTTAAAAATACCCAGATTATGTCCTAGCGTTTGTGTAATCTACTTTATTCCAAAAATAAAGTCAACAACAGAGCAATAAAATACAGACAGATTACTTTTTTTAAAAAAGAAAGTTTTTGAGTGAATGTATCGCTAGTCGTTTTGCTAGTTAGCAATGTAATGCTAACACTTAGCAATGATTAGAAATGGTTAGCTAGCTTAAAAATCCCCAGATTGCATCGTAGCTTTTCCATCATCTTTTTTCCACTTTATCGGATTCTGCACTTCAGGAGTCGCGAGTCGTTATGGGATGTGATCCAGGAGCCACATGGAACCTTCCAGAAAGAAGCTGCTAGTTTTACAGGAAGTGCTCAGGCCTGTTTTATGTTTTGAGGGTTGATGAAGAAAGGAAAAAAAACCACACACACACACACACACACACACACACACACACACACACACACACACAGTTGGATTATGATTGTCGGCTTGTTCCTGAAGCTACCTGAAGAAGATCGAGAGCGAGACAAGGTACATGCACCAAAATTAAATTAAAAAATAATAAATACAAAACAATTCAAAACCCCGAGCTGATGTAATAATAACGTAAAGATGAGGGGAAACGCCGCACTCACACTCACACTCGTCTCTTCCTCGTTTCAATCAAACACGGCCTTGTTCTTTTCCCGAACACGTCTCTATTCCCGAATAAAGCGTCAATCGGAAACGAAGCCGAGCGTCGCTCCTACTTAGAGCAAAACACACACTGTTAGAAACACACAAATAGAAATTTTTGAAGTTTTTAACACGGAGGAGGATGTCGGTGTGAAAGAGTGAGAAAGACAGGAGGAAAGAAAGGAAGGAAGGAAGATGAGGAGGAGGAGGAGGAGAAGGAGGAAGACAGCAGAGCAGGAGGAAGGAGTTCCCTCGAGATTCCCCTCCATTAATTGTGAAGTGAAGGTGCCCTCAGGGCGACACAAGGGAACGGCATTAAACCAGCCGGCAGCCAGGCACTCACACACACACACACACACACACACACACACACACACACACACACACACACACACACAGTCTTTCCTTTCTCCACCAGTGCACAAAACACACCGTCACACACAAATGTACTCGGAAAATTAGTTTAATACGTTTATAAACCAACATGCACACAATTCTGTGTGTGTGTGTGTGTGTGTGTGTGTGTGTGTGTGTGTGTGTGTGTGTGAAAAGAGAGAGAGAGAGAGAGAGAGAGAGAGAGAGAGCAAAAGGGATAGAGAACAGGAATGAGAAAGACAGAAGACAGAATTCACCCACTAGAGGGAGCACTGAGAATGTAGTTTGACTTCCTCGCTTTGTGTGTGTGTGTGTGTGTGTGTGTGTGTGTGTGTGTGTGTGTGTGTGTGTGTGTGTGTGTCCTGAAAGAAGTCTACTCTCCACACCAGTCTCTGATGGATGAAGACGTGTAGTGTGGATGGAGTGGACATGGAACAGTGAACGCACACTTGCACACTAGGCAAAGTGCACTTGGTACATGCGCACTTCACTTAGTCAGAGAGAGAGAGAGAGAGACAAAGAGAGAAAGAGAGAGACAGAGAGAAAGAGAGAGAGAGGGAGACAGAGAAAGAGAGAGAGAGGGAGACAGTGAGAGGGAGACAGAGAAAGAGAGAGATACAAAGAGAGAGAGAAAGGGAGACAGAGAGAGAGGGAGACAGAGCAACAGAGATAGAGAGACAGACAGAGAGAGGGGAGAGAAAGAGGGAGAAAGAGAGAGAGATAGAGACAGAGAGAATGACAGAGAGAGAGAAAGAGAGAGAATGACAGAGAGAGAGAGACAGAGAGAGAGAGAGACTAATATTTTGGGATTGAGAGACAATAGGCAATAGAAAAGAGACAGACAGAGAAAAAGAGAGACAGACAGACAGACAAGGAAATGGAGAGATCGAGGAGTAGTGAGACTGACAGATAGGTAGACAGCGAGATAGACGGAAAGATAGATAGATAATAAGACAGCTCAAGAGGGTGATAGAAAGAAAGAGAGACATATAGAAAGATAGAGACAGACAGACAGTGTGATAGAGGGAGAGACAGACAGAAAGAGAGACGGAATAGCCTATCATACAGAAACTGACAGACAAACAGATACAGTGCAAAGGAGATGGATAGAAGGAGACAGACAGAGAGACAGACAGGTAGAGACAGAGAAATAGACACGAAAGCTGATCAGTAAAGAAAATGGCAGGTAGATGGACAGAGAGATAGACAGGTAGAAGGTCAGGGAGAAAGATAGACAGACAGACAGACAGGAAATAAAGCAGACAGACAAAAAGACAGAAGAAAAACAATCACAGAGAGGCAGACGGACGGGGCGATAAGACAGATAACAGATTACAAACCAAACAGAGAGACAGCTTGAGAACGAGAGACACACAGGTAGGAATAGAGGCAGACAGAATAATAGGGAAGGAGACAGACAGCTAGAAAGCCAAAGAGACAGAGAGGGAGATGGAGAGATAGCTAGGTAGAAAACCGGAGAGATAAACAGGCAGACAGACAAACAGACAGGTTGGAAGAGACATTGATAGATAGACTCAGAGGGAGACAGAGATCTAGAAAGCCATGGAGACAGACAAAGAGCTAGAGAGACAGACAGGCAGAGAGCCAAGGACACAGACAGATAGGATGAAATCCAGAGAGACAGACAGGCAGAGAGCCAAGGACACAGACAGATAGAATGAAATCCAGAGAGACAGACAGGTAGAAAAGCAGGAAGGCAGACAGATGGGCAGGTGAGAAGAGACATAGACAGATTGACATGGAGGGAGACAGAGATAAAGAAAGCCAAGGAAACAGACAGGTAGGATGAAATCCAGAGAGACAGACAGGTAGAAAAGCAGGAAGGCAGACAGACAGACAGGTCAGAAGAGACGTAGACAGATAAACATGGAGGGCTACACAGATATAGAAAGCCAAGAAGACAGACAGGTAGGATGAAATCCAGAGAGACAGACAGGTAGACTGTCAGGGAGACAGATGTGTAGGAAGAGGGATAGAGAGACAGACAGGCAGAGAGCCAAGGACACAGACAGATAGGATGAAATCCAGAGAGATAGACAGGTAGAAAAGCAGGAAGGTAGATAGACAGACAGACAGACAGGTGAGAAGAGACGGAGACAGATAAACACAGAGGGAGACAGAGATATAGAAAGCCATGGAGGCAAACAGGTAGGATGAGACAGATATGTAGACTGTCAGGGAGACAGATGCGCAGGAAGAGGGATAGAGAGACACACATATAGGAAGAGACATAGACAAAGTGGGAGACAGACAGACAGATCGACACAGAGAGACAGACAGATACACAGTGTCATGGTAAGAAAAACAGACAGACAGATGACGTTGTAGAAAGTGAGACAGATAGATGAGGACTATGTGCTAAGTGTGAAGTCCACTATCGAAGTGCACACTTTGTGGCTGTGTTTCAATCCGTGTGTGTGTGTGTGTGTGTGTGTGTGTGTGTGTGTGTTAGCCCTAGTTTCTGTGGGGCAGTGGGTGTAAAGTGGGTTGCCGGGGGCGACGGCGATATGAAAGGTGCCTAATGAAGCACTTAGCATCAGAAGGCCCCGCCCGCCGCTGCGTCAAACCTGATTGGCTGATGGGAGGCCTAACGCGAGCTGAGCGGCCTTTTGTTGCTCGGCGACGAGCCCTGAGGCGACGCCCCAACCCTGACCCCTCTACCCCCCTCCCCAACCACCTCATCACCACGGATACGATGTGACAACTTAGCAGGATGGAGTGTGTGTGTGTGTGTGTGTGTGTGTGTGTGTGTGTGTGTGTGTGTGTGTGTGAGTGAGTGAGTGAGTGAGTGAGTGAAGGAGAGTAACTGTCTCTGTTTCTGTCTTACTGCATCTCTCACTCTTCTCACACCTGTCTCTCCATATCAGTCACACGCCACCTGTCTCTTTCTCACTCTCTCTCTACCATCTCTCATCAGTCTTTTTCTGTCTGTCTACCTGTGTCTCTCCCTCTCTATGAATCTCTCTCCATCAATCCCTCTGTCTCTCCACCCATCTGTCTTCACCGGTCTCTCTCTACAGTCACACTCTACCTCTCTCTCTCTCTCCCTCTCTCCCCTCAGTCTGTCTGTCTCTCTCTTTTTACCTCTCTCTCGCTCTCTTTCTCCCCAGTCTGTCTGTCTGTCTGTCTCACTCTCTGTCTCTCTCTCTTTTTACCTGTCTCTCTCTCTGCCTCTCTCTACCATCAGTCTTTTTCTCTGTCTGTCTACCTGTCTTTCTCCACCTTTCTCTGTCTATGAATCTCTCTGCATCAAGCTCTCTCTCGGTGTCTCTCCACCCATCTATCTTCACCTGTCCCTCTCTACCCCCCTCTTCGCCCATCTCTTTCGATCCATCTCTCTCCATCAGTCTCTCTCAGTGTCTCTCCACATGTCTTTCTCTCTCTCTCAGCCTGTTTTTACCCTCTCTGTCTCTCTCATCAATTTCTCTCATCTTTCTTTCCAAGACTTTTCTCTTTCACTCATATTCTGTCTTTCTCTCTTTCTGTCTCTCTGTTTCACTCTTTCTTTCTTGTCGTCTTTCTTCCTTTTTCATTTTTCCATTTCATACTACTTTTCCCCTCTCACTCATTCTCAGGTTCTCTCTTTTACTCTCTTTTCTTCCTCTCCTACACTCTCTGTCTTCCTCTCTTATCATCTTTCTTTTTTCTCTCAATTTTCAACCATTTTCACTTTTTCTTGAGCATTATTTGCTTTGTTCTGTCCATTTTAAAACCCTTTGAATATTTTCTCATTCCATTTTTCCCACTTTTCCTCTCTCTCTCTCTCTCTCTCTCTCTCTCTCTCTCTCTCCCTGTTTCCTGTCTTCCACTCACTCATATTCTCACTCTATTCCTCTCCTTCACTCTCATCCTCCTTTCTTTTTCTCTTGTCTTTGTTCTTCCTTGCTTACAGTCCCTCTCTTTTGCTCTCCTTGGTTCTTTTGGATCTTTTCATTTCTCCCACCACTTTTCCTCTCCCACTTGTTCTCACACTTTTTCACTCTTCCAGCTTTTTTGTTTTCTTCCACTCTTTTCCCCGTTTATCTTTTCTTGTTATTTTTGCTCTGTTTCTCTTTTCTTCCTCTATTATTATCTTGATGTTAATGAAGACTAATAGTTGCGTGTATAAGGAACGTTCCCGTCCTGAACTTGATGTTTTTCCTCTGAGAGCACGCCCCTGAAGCTTTTATCATCATTATCATTTTTAATTCATTAATAAACAAGTCATGGTTTTTATCTGTTTATAGTTACATTTAATGTTAAATTTTAATTTAAAAAAAATCTGTTATTATTAGAGAGACAGTGTGTGTGTGTGTGTGTGTGTGTGTGTGTGTGTGTGTGTGTGTGTGTAGGGGTGTGTGTGAGGACAGGGCAGGCCTGAGCAGCTTCTAAGCCGCATCGCAGGGCACAGGAGTGGAAAATTGAAGTCATCAAGAGCTCGACTAACGACTCTGAAGAAAAGACGAGTGGAGCGGAGGACAGTAAAAGAGGAGGGAATGGTCCACTCCGTCAGGAGAGATGGACAGAACGACACTCGTTTATCTGAGAGAGGGCGAGAGAGACGCACTGTGTTTTATGGTTATTGTGCTGCGAGAAGGACGGATGCTTGAAATGTTCTCAGTTTCTCTGCAAGCAATTACTTCCTATCGTACACACACACACACACACACACACACACACACACACACACGGGTTATACGTTTCTGTCCTTCTCTGGGATCCATCTTTGGGATTGATGGTTATTTGTTTACTGGCATTAGATTTTACAATGGGGTGGGATTTCTAAAAAAAAATATGGCATATCACAACACACACACACATACACACACACAACATAATTGTAACTCGTTAATTTCTGCTCATTAAATATTGTTAAAGTGTTGATAAATCTACGTTAAGTGTAATGTAACAGTGCGTACCACTGGAACTCTTAAATTCGTATTTTTTTGATGTTCCAAGTGCTTAAAGTTATCACTGTGCTGTTGCTAGGCAACTAGGAAACATAGACATCGAGCAGAGTTATAGCTACCTAACACCACACACTCACGCACACTCACGCAGTGTAATAGCATCGGAAAGATTAAATTAGATTAGATTAGAACAATTTGAGTAGATTAGATTTGAATAATTTAGAAAGATTAGAACAGAATAGATTAGATTTGAATAAATTTGAATAGATTAGAGGGGCGGCTCCAGCTTGCCTGCGACCCTGCACAGGATACGCGGTTACGGATGATGAATGGATGGATGGAGAATAGACTAGATTAGAATAGATCAGATTATAATCTAGAATAGATTAGAATAATTTAAAATAGATCAGATTGGAATTGAACAGATTAGAATAAAATATGGAAGAGATTTGATTAGAACAGAATAGAATGGGTTCGATTAGGATATAGGCAAGATTAGATTAGAATAGAACAGATTAGAATTGATTAGATTAAGATATAGGAAAAGTTACATTCAAATATAGAATAGATTAGAGTAAATTAGAATAGAATAGATTGGAATAGGTTAGATTAGATATATATTCAATTGTTAAGATGCCAGTTTTCGCAGTGATTCCTCTGCTTTTCTTTGTAATTTCTCTTTCTATCTTTAGTATCTGCTTATAAACATTTTTCCTTTCTTTCTTTCCTTCATCACTTTCAACATCATAAAAGCAATGAATTGCAATATGCAAATATACTTTTTCAGCTTTCTATTATTTCACCTCCCTTTCATCACTTTCACCATGAACCTCTCTCCAGGCAAACGAGGAAAGGAACGTCAAGCGTTTCAGCTGTGGGATCAAAAACTCAGGAACCAGAACACAAATAAACACTCAGTCATCTACGGAAACATAAAACAGCAACATGGCAAAAACAGGAAACGGACTGGAGTATGGAGAGAGTGAAGGAAACGGACTGGAGTACGGACAGGGTGAAGGGAAACAGACCAGAGTACAGACAGAGTGAAGGGAAACGGACTGGAATATGGACAGAGTGAAGGGAAACAGACTGGAATATGGACAGAGTGAAGGGAAATGGACTGTCGTGTGGACAGGGAGAAGGGAAACGGACTGGAGTACGGACAGGGTGAAGGGAAACGGACTGGAATATGGACAGAGTGAAGGGAAATGGACAGGAGTATGGACAGAGTGAAGGAAAAAGACCGGAGTATGGACAGAGTGAAGGAAAAAGACCGGAGTATGGACAGAGTGAAGAGAAATGGACTGGAGTATGGACAGAGAGAAGGAAACGGACTGGAGTATGGACAGAGTGAAGGAAAACGGACTGGAATATGGACAGAGTAAAGAAAAATGGACTGGAATACGGACAGAGTGAAGGGAAACAGACTGGAGTACAGAGTGAAGGGAAATGGACCGGAGTATGGACAGAGTGAAGGGAAATGGACCGGAGTATGGACAGAGTGAAGGGAAATGGACAGGAGTACGGACTCAAGTATTTACCTTGTAGTGTGACTGTATGTGTGAAGTTTCCACGAAAATATTGCTTATAAATATAAAAAAAAAGAAGGAAAAGGAAATTCTTCAGACTGAACCTTATAAATGTAAGATCTCCTCATATCTGTGAGCTTTTCAGGATGTCTATGAAGACATGATAGTATTTCTGCCCAAATTGGAAAACACCAGGTTGATGCAGTTCATTTTCAGTAACAAGTCTCGAGAAGAAACAGAAATGGAGAGAAAGAGAGAGAGAGAGAGAGAGAGAGAGAGAGAGATGGGAGTACAAAAACAGATGGTGTAAAATTTTAATCTGTAGCTATTTGGAGTTTGGAAACATAGTATGTGTATGAAAGTGTGTGTATGTGTGTGTGTGTATTGTGTCTCTGGGGCCATTGCGTGAGGACGCTGTTATGGAAGGAAGTTGTTGCCGCTAACAGGATGAACATAACCCTTAGTGACAGCTTCCGTTTGGCAAATGAGTTTTTTAAAGCATACAACATCTCTCTCCCTCTCCCTCTCTCTCTCTCTCTCTTTGTATTGTGCCATCATGGCCTAATTGTCTCTGCAATATCAATCCCAGCATGCACAGCAAGGCTGCAGGAAAAAAAAAAACATTACGTCCTATCAATTAACAGTAATTACGCAGTTACGTAAATATCATCTCTCAGGAGATGGGTCTGAGATTCTGGACTTCTAGAGTCTCTTCCTCTAGAGCTTGGATTCTGGACTTAACTCAGGCATTTGCTCCAAGTTTCTAGACTCGACTCATACTTTAGAGCTGGGTTGCTGAACTTGACAAACACTCTAGAGCAGGGGTCTTCAATCCTATCCGCAAAGGGCCGGTGTAGCTGCAGGCTTTCATTACAGCCAAATTGGAGGCTCACTTGATTGTTGACTGGAGACGAGGGTGAAATGATTAAACAAGTGAAATCAGGTGTAGCTCCTGCTTGGTTGGAATGAAAGCCTGCAGCCACACTGGCCCTTTGTGGATAGGATTGAAGACCCCTGCTCTAGAGCTAAGAATTCAGATTTGACTCAGACTTGAGATCTTGGACATTGGACTTGATTCAGAGTTGGATTTTTGGATCCAGATCAGACTCTTGAGCTGGATTCTAAACTCCACTCGGACATGATAGCATTTCTGGCCTTGACGCAGACTCTAGACCTATGAGTCTGAACCACTCCAGATCTCAGACTCCAGACCTGACTCAGACTCTAGACCTATGAGTCTGGACTTGACAACCACTCTAGAGCTAAGGCTCCATACTTAGACTCTTGAGCTGGATTCTGAAATCCACTCAGATACTAGAGCAGTTCTGGACTTGACTCAGACTCTCGACCTATGAGTCTGGACTTGACAACCAATCTAGATCTAAGACTCCAGACCTGACCCAGACTCTCGACCTATGAGTCCGGACTTGAGAACCGGTCTAGATCTAAGACTCCAGACTTGACCCAGACTCTTGACCTATGAGTTTCGACTCCACAACCACTCTAGATCTAAGACTCCATACTTAGACTCTTGAGCTGGATTCTGAAATCCACTCAGACACTAGAGCAGCTCTGGACTTGACTCAGACTCTTGACCTATGAGTCTGGACTCGACAACCACTCTAGATCTAAGACTCCAAACCTGACCCAGACTCTCGACCTATGAGTCTGGACTTGAGAACCACTCTTGATCTAAGACTCCAGACCTGACCCAGACTCTTGACCTATGGGTCTGGACTTGACAACGAGTCTAGATCTAAGACTCCAGACCTGACCCAGACTCTCAACCTATGAGTCTCGACTCAACAACCACTCTAGATCTGAGACTCCATACTTAGACTCTTGAGCTAGATTCTGAAATCCACTCAGACAGTAGAGCATTTCTGGAATTGTATCTTGACCAAGCATGCCAAATTCAACTCAGAAACTAGAGATAAGACCCTGGATTTGACTCAGAATTGAACAGCTGGGTTTTTGGGCTTGACGCAAGTTCTTGAACTGGTTTTATGGACTCAAACTCAACTTAGACCCAAGACCAAAACTATTAGACTGACTAAGACTCCAGATCTAGGACTCTGAACTTCTAGATCTAGGAATTTGGACTCAAGACAGACTCTAGAGCTAGAAATCTGGGCTTTGCACAGCCTCTAGAGCTGGGTTTCTTGACGTGACTTAGGTTTTAGAGCTAGGACTATAGCCTTGACTCAGAGATGGCTTTCTGGACTTTAGTTTGAACTGAGATCTAGGCTTTGAGAGTTGGGTTCTCGACTTTAATCAGATTCTTGAGCTTTGGATTTGACTTGGATTCTGGAGCTGGGGTTTTAGATTAGACTCAGATTCTACATCTAGGGCTGCAGATATAACTCAGATTTTAGATCTAGGACTCCGGACTTGTCTCATAGTCAACAAGAGATGGATTTCTGGATTTGATGCAGGATCTAGAGTTTGACTCTGCACCTTTGTGACCCATCGTACCAGAACGAACTCGTTATTATTTATTTGGGATAGACGGGTCATATCATTGACTGCGAGTGCATGTGCACATTTCAGGGCGTGTTTGAGGACATCTGACTTTCATATCACTGCCTACTGTCTAAAATGGCCTGGACTTGAGGATAATTATTCTTCTTCATGTGCTTTGAGTTAGTTGAGTCAGAGTTTGATGAATAAGAATCAAGTTGCGAGTCGGTAAAAAGTATAAAAAGTGAAAAGTAATTGCTCGTCTCACTACAAAGCAACAGCAGCACTTTCACCGGAGAAACTCTTGTAGATAAGCGGAAGAAAAGACGGCTGAATCCTGATGGAAAAAATTACACTTTGGACCGAGAGATCATTCTAGCTGGCTGGTGTATGTGCATGTGTGTGTGTGTGTAGCTGTCTATATCCATCACTCCCTCTAGACGGAGAGATATACACACTAGTCAGCGAGTGCTGATTTATCTCCCAGTCCAAGGAAATAATCCTGTCAGGCAGCACAGAGGATTCTGGGTAATTAGACTCACCCAATTAGCAGCTGCAGAACGAAGAAACAGGTGCAGAGTGAGTGAGTGAGTGAGAGAGAGAGAGAGAGAGAGAGAGAGAGAGAGAGAGAGAGAGAGAGAATGAAAGATGGAATGAATGCAGGAAGAGATGTGGAGGCCAAGGAGGAATTTCAAACATGAACTCCAGAAGGAGTGGAAAACCTCAAAGATGTGTAACACACACACACACACACACACACACACACACACAGAGAGAGAGAGAGAGAGAGAGAGAGAGAGAGTTGTGCGTTTAAGAATGTATACAGATATCCAGTTATGAAACTAAAAGCAAAAATAATGAATTATCTGAATTAATTTCACGCTTTAGCTTCATCCATGACTCTCTTTCATTCTTTCTTTCTCTGTCCCTATTCTATCTTTCAGTAACTCTCTCTCTCTCTCTCTGATGTGGTTAAATGGAGGATCCCCCACTGAGAGCAAGCGAGAGAAACAGTAAAGGAAAAGCAATAGAAAGAGGGTCGACAGCAGGTATCAGGTGGGAAGAATTATCCTCTAGCCCTTAATTGTAGCCCCCTGAGTGTGTGTGTGTGTGCCAGAGAGAGAGAGAGAGAGAGTCCAAGAAAGTGTGTGTCTGACCCCCTGCTCTTTGCCTCAGGCACTGGCTGACCCGCCCTGCCCCGGCCCCTCCCTCTCATTAAAACACTAATCCTGTCGCAACGCCACATGGCCCTCAGACCACTCCCACACACACACACACTCTCTCTCTCTTCACGGAATACAAATAAACTGTAATTAAAACAAAAAAATAATTAAACATTATTAAATTAAACATGAGCTCCTGAACAGAACCGGCTCGTCTTTCAGTCCACACGGAACATTTTAACATTTTTACATTTACATTCTTACATCCTGTATTTAATGTGTTTATCTTTAACTTACTCCATGACTTACGTGTTCGAGAACAACGTTTTGTCCTGACTGACTGACTAATAGATTAAAGGTGCGGTTTGTAATGTTTACACATTGTTCTAGACCTTAATAAAGACGAAAGGTTTGTTGTTGTTTCTGGTCTGTTTACGTTTTATGGCTTGGAAATTAGCTTTGCTTCAACGGACGCAAGGCATTTTGCTTAACAAGATTAAAGGTGCAGTTTGTAATGTTTGTACGTCTTTCCAGAACTGTAACAATAACATCATTTTGTAGATAAATATCTTTGAAAAATATATATGCTTCTCAATATTGCTTTGTCATAAATAAGATGGTGTTGTTGTCGTTGTTGTTTACATTTTTCTGGCCCTGAAATGAGCTACGCTTGGACTGAATCAGACCGCTGTCCATTTTTCCTTAAAAGGCACCTCATAAAATTAAAAGTGTACTTTGAATAATCACTTTTTTTTTCAATAATATCTTCAAAATATCACACTGAATTTTCTGGCCCAGAAATGAGCTTTAAGCTTGATGTGAGCACCACATCCTTTTTCCGTAAAAGGCAACTCGCATCGCAGTGAGGTAAAATTGGTTGACAGAAGACTTGTGAATGTTGTGGTTTTTTTAGGATTATTATAATTGCAATTGGAATTTACATGCAGCACAGGGCTGTAAAAATGACAAACCGCTTCTTTAAAGTGACTTTAATGCACGTCAATTATTGTCACTGAAGTCTTTGGTGAGTCTTATCGTGCCAGATCACAGGAATTCGAGGACACGAAACGCTCTAATTTTAAAATCTGATATCACAATGCGGGGCGGCACGGTGGTGTAGTGGTTAGCGCTGTCGCCTCACAGCAAGAAGGCCCGGGTTCGAGCCCCGTGGCCGGCGAGGGCCTTTCTGTGTGGAGTTTGCATGTTGTCTGTGTGGGTTTCTTCCGGGTGCTCCGGTTTCCCCCACAGTCCAAAGACATGCAGGTTAGGTTAACTGGTGATTCTAAAGTGAATGTGAATGGTTGTCTGGGTCTATGTGTCAGCCCTGTGATGACCTGGCGACTTGTCCAGGGTGTACCCCGCCTTTCGCCCATAGTCAGCTGGGATAGGCTCCAGCTTGCCTGTGACCCTGTAGAACAGGATAAAGTGGCTAGAGATAATGAGATGAGATGAGATATCACAATGTGCCAAAAAACAGGAAGTAGAAGGACTGCGTGAGTGAGTTAAATTAATTTAATTGATTTATGAGATTAACAGCTGGTCCTTTGATGCGTTCAGACTTATGAGGCAGCGGAAAAGCGTTTTCCTTTGTAATGAATGCTGATAAATGTCCATCTTAGTTTTGTCTCGTGGTCACTGTGAGTTTTTGATGAATCCATCCTCAGTGCTGTTGCAGATGTGCAGGACGTTCGCTAGCTAGTGATGAGCTAGTGACGCTTTTTGATTCCGACGTTGCTAGCTTAATATCTGGGCTCGTAAAAATGGAGAGATTTGTGGCGGATTCTGCTGGACTCCGTGTGTGTGCGTGTGTGTGCTGGATCAGGTCTCACTCTTTGCCATTTTTTTTAATGTAAGGAAGCAACTCAGACTACCAAAGAGCGGCAGCAAATCGATTCCCACAACAGTAACCAGCAACAGATCGTCTCTGACCTCTGAATGAATTATCCGTGTGTGTGTGTGTGTGTGTGAGGGACAAGCAAGCAGCGCTGGGCCGGATATCGCTATCATGCACCTCGGTTTTAATATTCTTGCTTGCAGGCATGCCACAGCCCGGTGTGTCTCATGCCCATATATATTAATAGCTTCATCTCCCCGACCGGAGAAAGCAAATAAAACACAAATGAAAGAATCCTCATGCATATAAACTACACACACACACACACACACACACACACACACACACACACACACACACAAATAAAATTGGGTGCACGTCAATCATTGATTTCTTCTTCGGTGCCGGCAAAGTTTCCTGGTGTTCGTTGAAAAGGAAAAAAACGTAAATCTATGCGGAAAAAAAAGAATATTTATAACACCAGCAATTCTATTAATCACGCTATTATTATTATTATTATTATTATTAAATGGTCAGAAGTAGCATCGTAAATTGGATTTTTTTTTCTTCTACTCTAAGAAAGGTGTGAATTGTGGGCGGGGCTTACTGAGATCTAATATTCAGGACGCTTTCACAAACCGTACGTTGATCCCTTGCTGTTAAGGGATGGTTCTGGAGTACCATCCGCATGGCTTTATTGGATCTCGATTTGTCTATTTCAAGTGTGTTACCCAGAACGGTTTTAATCTGTCGTTAAAAATAATCTTTTTTTTTATTCGTCCACCATTAGGTGGCGCCAGCATTGTGTTTTTTGCCTTTGTGCGTCGGTTATCTGAGATTTTCACGAGTGTTTCTACTGAATGTGTGTATGATTGTGGAATCGATCCAAACAGGATCAAGGTCAAAGCAAGGTCAGGCATCTGAAGTAGTTGTTCCTGGAATAGTTTCCGTATGGTGGCGCTAAAGTGCAAAACACGTGACAAACCAAATTAAACAATACAACATGAAGTGAGAATGGAAAGGCGACGTCCTGAGTGAAGAGCGCAAGGTGATCGCCGATCAGCTACGGCGAAGTCTGAGGGTTGTGTCTTCGCAGCTATGTTTTTGGTTTCACTGTCGAATTATTTGTATTTTTGATTTTACATTTTTGATTTTGCTGTTTTGTTTTCAAGATTGTCTTTTTGATTTCACTGTCGCGTTTTTGATTTCACTGTGACATTTTTTGATTTTGCTTTTGTGTTTTTGATTTTGCTGTCACGATTTTTCTGTCGCGATTTTGATTTCGCTGTCACGTTTTTGCTTTTGCTTTTATGTTGTTGATTTTGCTGTCACGAGTTTGCTGTCGCGATTTTGCTTTTATGTTTTTGATTTTGCTGTCACGATTTTGATTTCGCTGTCGCAATTTTGCGTTTGTGTTTTTGATTTCGCTGTCGCAATTTTGATTTCACTGTCGCGTTTTTGCTTTTGCTTTTGTGTTTTTGATTTTGCTGTCACAATTTTGATTTCGCTGTTGCGATTTTGATTTCTCTGTTGCGATTTTTATTTTGCTTTTGTGTTTTTGATTTTGCTGTCGCGATTTTGATTTCGCTGTCGTGTTTTTGCTTTTGCTTTTATGTTGTTGATTTTGCTGTCACGAGTTTGCTGTCGCGATTTTGCTTTTATGTTTTTGATTTTGCTGTCACGATTTTGATTTTGCTGTCGCGATTTTGCGTTTGTGTTTTTGATTTCGCTGTCGCAATTTTGATTTCACTGTCGCATTTTTGATTTTGCTTTTGTGTTTTTGATTTCGCTGTCGCAATTTTGATTTCGCTGTCGCGATTTTGATTTCGCTGTCGCGAATTTTATTTTCCTTTTGTGTTTTTGATTTTGCTGTCGCGATTTTGATTTCGCTGTCGTGTCTTTGATTTCGCTTTTATGTTTTTGATTTTGCTGTTGTGATTTTGATTTTGCAGTTGCGTTTTTGATTTTGTTTTTATGTATTTGAATTTTCTGTCATGTATTTTGGTTTCATCATTGTGTTTTCGTTGTTGTATTTTTGGTTTCGCTGTCACATTTTTAACTTTTTGGTTTTATGTTTTTGAATTCGCTGTTGCATTTTTTGTTTCGTTGTTGCGTTTTTGGTTTCACTGTGGCATTTTTTTTCTGATTTTACGTTTTTGATTTCACTGTCACGTTTTTGGTTTTTCTATTTGTGTTTTTGGCTTCATGGTCACATTTTTTATTTTTTGGTTTTACGTTTTTGAATTCGCTGTCACATTTTTTATTTTGCTTTTGTGTTTTTGGTTTCGTTGTTGCACTTTTATTTTGTTATGTTTGTGAAGTTGCCGTCATGTTTTCTGGTTTCACTGTTGTGTTTTTGCTGTTGTGTTTTTGGTTTCGCTGTCACATTTTTTATTTTTTGGTTTTACGTTTTTGAATTTGCTGTCACATTTTTGTTTTTGTTGTATTTTTGGTTTCACTGTGGTGGTGTTTTCGCTGCTGTGTTTTTAATTTTACTGTCAAATTTTTTGATTTCACTGTTGTGTTTTCACTGTTGTCTTTTTGATTTCACTGCTGCATTTTTGGTTTCACTGTCACATTTTTTATTTTGGGGTTTTGTGCTTTTGAATTCACTGTCGCATTTTTTATTTTGCTGTTGTGTTTTTGGTTTCACTGTTGGGTTTTTGCTGTTGTCTTTTTGATTTCATTGTCACCTTTTTTTTATTTCTCTGTCGTGTTTTTTATTCCACTGTTGTGTTTTGGTTTCACTGTCCAATTTTTTATTTTCTGATTTTACGTTTTTGATTTAGCTGTTGTGTTCTTGATTTTGTTTTTGTGTTTTTGATTTCACTGTTGAATTTTTTTTTCTGATTTTACATTTATGATTTCGCTGTTACGTTTTTGATTTTGTTTTTGTCTTTTTGGTTTCACTGTTGTGTTTTCACTGCTGTGTTTTTGATTTCACTGTCGCGTTTTTGGTTTGGCTGTTGCGTTTTCACTGTTGTGTTTTTGGTTTTGTTATGTTTTCTGGTCTCCTGTGAGTACTGCACTGTATCTTTGGCTGTTACCCTCATTGCAGCACATTTACTGTAGATTTACTGTAAGTGCTACAAGTTTTGCACTTGTTGTTTGTCAGTCTGGATAAGAGCGACTGCTAAATGCCTGTAATATCATGATTTTGGTTTTGCTGTTGCATTTTTTAATTTTGTTTTTATGTTTCTGATTTTGCTATTGTGTTTTCTCTGTCATGTTTTTGGTTTCACTGTTGCGTGTTTTTTTTTTAAATTTGCTTTTGTGTATTTTCTTTATTAAATTGCGTTGGACTTACGGGCCACCGTACATCCTTCTTGTTTGAGGTCTATTTTAAGGATATCAGGGAAGATCTTCTCCCCTCATGGAAAGGAAATCCTCTATGATGAATCCAAACATCTGCTCTCGGGCAGAAGGTACAGTTTTCATGGCTGGGCTGAGAGTCTTAAACACCACTTTATAACAGTTTGTGTAATCAGTAATGACCAGCACACAGCAGAGCAGGAGGTTCGACACAAAACTGAGCAGAGGGACTGTCACCACCTGGAAGTGTCTTACTGTATTTACGTATGACGCATGACCTGGAGTGTGTTATTCCACTTATACTGCAGCAATTTGCCAAAAATTTGAACATTTCATTCATTAATCGACAACGTGTCGCACATTCTGTGTCTCTCTCAAAAATGTCAGTTCGTCACACTTCAGTCTGCAAACTTACAGCTTCTTTTTTACTGACACTGAAGACTCCTTTATTCAGTCACCAAGAAAAAAAAAACGTCATGGAACAATGTTGAAAAAAAACCCAAATGTTTATTATTTGTCTTAGGTAATGTAAAGTGTCTATGTATGAGCTGTTACTATAGCAATGATAACATACCGGTATTGATAACATCTAGAATGAGCACATTAATATAAACCCGTCATTTGTTAGAGTCAGAACAGGTGCTGTTAGACAAAAATAACGTAGTCCTTCTCAACCAATCAGATTCAAGAATTTATCTGTACTGTGGTGTAAAAGCGCTTATAGTGGAGAGAACTGTTATGTTTTATGTTTGTTTTGTATTTTTTTTTAAAATCCAGTTTCCACTGCAGATTTTTTTTTCTTTAGTTGTATTTTTTTTGGACTATTATCTCATCTTAATAGTTTGTAAGATAAGATAAGATAAGATAAGATAAGATAAGATAAGATAAGATAAGATAAGATAAGATAAGATAAGATAAGATAAGATAAATTTTATTCATCCCTCGGTAGGAAATGTACATGTTCCAGCAGATAGTAATAAAAAAATAGAGTGCAATAAAAGTTATTTTTAATAATTAAATAAATAAATAAATAAAGCTTTTAAAATTATTATTATTATTATTATTATTATTATTATTATTATTATTATTATTATTAATGGTTGACTCCTACAGCAGGACAGATTTCCCGCACAAACTTCCTGAAGTCCAGTCAAATTTATTTGTATCGCGCGTTTAACAATAGACGTTGTCGCACAGCAGCTCTACAGAAAATTAAACACGAGCTAATTTGATCCCTAATCTATCCCCGATGATCAAGCCTGTGGCAATGGTGTTGAGGACAAACTCCCTCAGATGACACAAGGAAGAAACCCCAAAAGGGAACCCCTCCTCATCTGGGTGATAACAGATAGCGTGATTATAAATAACTCGCTTCTATAACAGTGTCCTATCGCATCACAAAGTATACCTGTGTAACCAGGAAATTCTTTTGTTAAAGTTATAGACTGTTCACTCACTGATTGAGACTTGAGCCAGAACTGTTCATGACAACTGCAGTCCTAGAGTTATCGAGTCAACTGTAGTCCTCAGACATAAATATATGACTGTAAATGTCCAGAGCATCTTCCAAGTGCGACTTTCAACTGTCCGTGTGGGGCCGTCCTCTACAGGAGCAATGCGATGAGACTCCAGCCAGAAGTAGGGCATCAGGATGGATCAGGCAGGTCTGAGGAACAGAAGAAGTCAGCATCACTGGTATCTCAGGATCAACATGTAACTCAAAGGGGCAGATGGGGGAGAGAAAGAGAGAGAGAAAACACAGGTTGTTAGGTATGCTCAATGTCACCTAATGAATAAGAACAGTACACATTTTGCACTGAGTGCAAGCAGGGACTCCGGCAAAACTAACTATGACAGCATAACTAAAGGGGGAGAGCCAGAAGGTAACACAGGCATGAGGGAGCCCCGGGACGTAAAACAGCCAGCCACTACACCGTCAACAAACTCGAGTGAGTGAGTGACAGCATCCATACATCCCAGTTTACCAAAACACTCTGCCTGAGGATCCTCCAGATCTACTCCTTTACCTCATAAACACTGTTAACAAAAGGCTTGACTAAACAGATACATTTTCAGCCGAGACTTAAACGCTGAGACTGTGTCTGAGTCCTGAACACTACTCGGAAGGCTGTTCCATAACTGTGGGGCTTTGTAAGAAAAGGCCCCCCCGATGTCACCTTCACTATACGAGGTACTAACAGGTAGCCTGCACCTTTTGATCTAAGTAGGCATGGCGGGTCATAAAGGACCAGAAGTTCACTCAGGTACTCTCACTCAGGAAGATCAGGCAGGTCTGAGGAACAGAAGAGGTCTGGTGTCTCAGGATTGACATGTAACTCAGAGAGACAGACAGAGGGAAGGGGGGAGGAGAGAGAGAGAGAGAGAGAGAGAGAGAGAGAGAGAGAGAGAACGCAGGTTGTTAGGTATGCCCTATGTCACCTAATGAGTAAGAAAAGGATGCATTTTGGCTACATTGTTCCTGAAACTGTATGTTTTTGGGAAGCAACAATCCTTTGAACAGGGCATGATCCCGGGAGTCATAAATGGAATGTTTTTTTTCCAAACCTGGGCTCAAAAATCCTCGAAAGGTGTGTGTGTGTGTGTGTGTGTGTGTGTGTGTGTGTGTGTGTGTGCAGGTGGGAGTTTGAAAGTAAAAGAGACAAAAGGACAGGGGACATCAGGTGATGAGGATGAGGATGAAATAATGTTTATTTGTAGTAGATAAAAAAAAACATTTGACGAAACAAAGAAGAAGAAGTTAAAATACAACAGGTCAATGGTGTGACCCAATCCTGACCTAATCACCTCAGTGGAATAATTCACTCCGAGGACGTTATTCATTTGTCTCATCAACCTCATGTCTTTGGTTATGTTTTCTTCTGTTTCCTTGGCAGCCATCTTGCCCCTCTCTCTCTCTCTCTCTCTCTCTCTCGGTATCTCTCTGAAGTGTGAGATGAAGGCATTTGTCTGGAGGGTGGGTGAGGGTATCATCCAGAATGTTGTGTGTGTGTGTGTGTGTGTGTGTGTGTGTGTGTGTGTGTGTGTGTGAGTGAGTGTAGTCTGTCACAGAGAGTTCATCTCAAGCAGGCTGACAGGTACAGACACTCCGGCCAGCATTAAAGAGAATTCCAAATGAGTTTCTGACACAAGCCTTGTTCAGCGCCTGTGTGTACGAGTGTGTGTATGTGTGTGTGTGTGTGTGTTGTTCTGTCTATTTGCCCTGTACCATGCTGTGAAGAAGGAGGAACCTGCAGGGCAACACAAACACTGACAGCCAGATCAACCAATCAAACGAGACCCCCATCGGCTCTACTTGGCCAACCGCTGTCCTGGAGGCAGGGTCAGGCTCCGCCCCTGCAGCGAATTGTGCAAACGAGAAAGGAACGGCGATCAATCCGTAGTGGTAAATCCGTCCTTGATCTTTTTTGTTTTTTTTGCTCTGTAGGTTTACAACTAAAAATGATTATAATTTAAAAAAAGTAAATTACGTTTATGCAAATTTTGTATAGATCCATGACATCCTGCTGTGTGTTTCTGCGATGCTTCAAAGAGCGATTTCTTGTTCCAAACCATCTGACACCCGACGACAGCGTGACACAATGGTGAACTCATACGACAGTTACGACTACCGTAGCAGCGATGACTATATGTAAACAAAACAGACCGAAGAAGAAAAATCCTTATGATTGTCCTCAAGCTCACTTTATTGATCATTTAGAAGTTAGAGTTAGAACCAACATAATAACGGTGTACTGCTAGTAAAAATAAAAATGGTTTACTCCAACGTCTTGTCGGTGTCGGGAGTGCCATATTTCCGAGCCACGTTTTGTTAAATGAGAAATTAAAGCACGTTAGTGTACAGTGTAACTCCGAGCTTAAACAAAATGGCCGCCGTTATAATTAAAGGAGACAGCAGGACATACTGTGTTTGTGTGTGTGTGTGTGTGCGTGGATAAAAGTTGAATTTGGAGCAAATTGGACAGAATTTTAAAAGAATAATAATGATTAAAAATAATTTTAGGATATTTATTTTTAAAAAATTCAGTTAAGTTCTGCTGAATGAGTAGTTTGAGAAAGAGAGAGAGAGACAGAAAGTGGAACTGGGCTTAATCAAGGATACGAGCTAGTGACTGAGCGTGTGTGTGTGTGTGAACGTCAGCACCAGGCAAGAGTGTGTATGTGCCTGTTCAAAGCCGAGGCGTGCCGCGTAGCACCGTTAGCTGCCTCTCCGAGTGCTTTAAAGTTGAAGCGAAGGATGACAGGGGTGACGGGACGAGCGAGGAGAAACGAGCAAACATGCGTGAGCAGCAGAACATCGCTTACCTGAGCACAGAGATCTAAGCTGGAAAAAGACAGGGGAGGAGCAGTGGAACACACCGCTAAATGCTTCCAGTGTGTGTGTGTGTGTGTGTGTGTGTGTGTATAAGAGTGTGGCAGCTCTTCATCGTCAGTTCTAACACACTAACATGTCTATTTGCATTGGCGACACTCTACAGCTCTTTACACACTCAAAACAAGGCATATTCGCACAGAATATTTATCATTTCACAACATTAGTCGCGTAGCAAGTTAACACTGCGAATGCTAACTACTTAGCCAAGACTGTATTTTTTTTTTTTTGTATTACTGTACTGTTTAACTACTACTCATTAAGCTCCTGCACGTCTTACATCTTTTTGATTTTCCCAAATTGCTTCCTGGCCACACACACACACACACACACACACACACTCCAGTTAGCTTGCTTGGAGCGGTGCTCATGGAGGATTATTCGAGGGATTTGTTCTTTGTAACTGAAGATAAGCCAAAGAACTTCACACTATGAGTGTTTTAATGAGTATTAACCACTTAGTCAGCTCAAAGATCACACACACACACACACACACACACACACACACACACACACACACACAGGGTATATCATTCACTATTGAAGCTGAAACATGAAGTTGTAGATGTTTTTTTCCCCACTTATCTCTCACAATTACAGAAAACACTCACATTCATTAATTTACTGGTTTGACTTTTGGATTTACGAGTTTACCTCTCAAATTTAAAAAAAATATATTTACCTCTCACATTTACTAGTTTACCTCTTGCATTGGCTAGTTTACCTCTCGCATTTACTGGTTCACTTCTCGCATTGGCTAGTTCATTTTCTTGCATTGGCTCGCATTTACTAGTTTACTTCTCCCATTGACTAGTTTACCTCTCGCATTTACTAGATTACCTCTCGCATTTACTAGTTTACCTCTTGCATTGGCTAGTTTACCGCTCGCATTTACTAGTTTACTTCTCCCATTGACTAGTTTACCTCTCGCATTTACTAGTTTACTTCTCACATTGGCTAGTTTATTTTCTCACATTGGCTAGTTTACCTCTCGCATTTACTAGTTTACCTCTCGCATTGGCTAGTTCATTTTCTCGCATTTACTAGTTTACCTCTCGCATTTACTAGTTTACTTCTCTCATTGGCTAGTTTACTTCTCGCATTGGCTAGTTTATTTTCTCGCATTGGCTAGTTTACTGCTCGCATTTACTAGTTTACTTCTCCCATTGGCTAGTTTACTTCTCCCATTGACTAGTTTACCTCTCGCATTTACTAGTTTACTTCTCACATTGGCTAGTTTACTTCTCGCATTGGCTAGTTTATTTTCTCGCATTGGCTAGTTTACCTCTCGCATTTACTAGTTTAACTCTCGCATTGGCTAGTTCATTTTCTCGCATTTATTAGTTTACCTCTCGCATTTACTAGTTTACTTCTCTCATTGGCTAGTTTACTTCTCGCATTGGCTAGTTTATTTTCTCGCATTGGCTAGTTTACCACTCGCATTTACTAGTTTACTTCTCGCATTGTCTAGTTTACCTCTCGCATTTACTAGTTTACCTCTCGCATTGGCTAGTTCATTTTCTCACATTGGCTAGTTTCCTTTTCGTATTGGCTAGTGTATATTCTCACATTGGCTAGGTTACCTCTCGCATTTACTAGTTTACTTCTTGCATTGGCTAGTTCATTTTTCACATTGGCTAGTTTATTTTCTCACATTGGCTAGTTTACTTCTCACATTGGCTAGTTTATTTTCTCACATTGGCTAGTTTATTTTCTCACATTTACTAGTTTATCTCTCACATTTACTAATTTACTTCTCCCATTGGCTAGTTCATTTTCTCACATTTACTAGTTTATCTCTCGCATTTACTAGTTTGCTTCTCCCATTGGCTAGTTCATTTTCTCACATTGTCTCGTTTACTCCTCGCATTGGCTAGTTTATTTTCTCACATTGGCTAGTTTACCTCTCGCATTTACTAGTTTACCTCTCGCATTTACTAGTTTACTTCTCTCGTTGGTTAGTTCATTTTCTCACATTGGCTAGTTTACCTCTTGCATTTCCTAATTTACTTCTCTCATTGGCTAGTTTACCTCTCGCATTTACTAGTTTACTTCTCACATTGGCTAGTTTATTTTCTCACATTTACTAGTTTACCTCTCACATTTACTAGTTTACTTCTCCCATTGGCTAGTTCATTTTCTCACATTGGCTAGTTTACTCCTCGCATTGGCTAGTTTATTTTCTCACATTGGCTAGTTTACCTCTCACATTTACTAGTTTATCTCTCGCATTTACTAGTTTACTTCTCCCATTGGCTAGTTCATTTTCTCACATTGGCTAGTTTACTTCTCACATTGGCTAGTTTATTTTCTCACATTGGCTAGTTTATTTTCTCACATTTACTAGTTTATCTCTCGCATTTACTAGTTTACTTCTCCCATTGGCTAGTTCATTTTCTCACATTGTCTCGTTTACTCCTCGCATTGGCTAGTTTATTTTCTCACATTGGCTAGTTTATTTTCTCACATTTACTAGTTTATCTCTCGCATTTACTAGTTTGCTTCTCCCATTGGCTAGTTCATTTTCTCACATTGTCTCGTTTACTCCTCGCATTGGCTAGTTTATTTTCTCACATTGGCTAGTTTACCTCTCGCATTTACTAGTTTACTTCTCTCGTTGGTTAGTTCATTTTCTCACATTGGCTAGTTTACCTCTCGCATTTCCTAATTTACTTCTCTCATTGGCTAGTTTATCTCTCGCATTTACTAGTTTACTTCTCCCATTGGCTAGTTCATTTTCTCACATTGGCTAGTTTACTTCTCACATTGGCTAGTTTATTTTCTCACATTGGCTAGTTTATTTTCTCACATTTACTAGTTTATCTCTCGCATTTACTAGTTTACTTCTCCCATTGGCTAGTTCATTTTCTCACATTGTCTCGTTTACTCCTCGCATTGGCTAGTTTATTTTCTCACATTGGCTAGTTTACCTCTCGCATTTACTAGTTTACCTCTCGCATTTACTAGTTTACTTCTCTCGTTGGTTAGTTCATTTTCTCACATTGGCTAGTTTACCTCTCGCATTTCCTAATTTACTTCTCTCATTGGCTAGTTACCTCTCGCATTTCCTAATTTACTTCTCTCATTGGCTAGTTTACTTCTCGCATTTACTAGTTTACTTCTCACATTGGCTAGTTTATTTTCTCACATTTACTAGTTTACCTCTCGCAATTACTAGTTTACTTCTCCCATTGGCTAGTTCATTTTCTCACATTGGCTAGTTTACTCCTCGCATTGGCTAGTTTATTTTCTCACATTGGCTAGTTTACCTCTCACATTTACTAGTTTATCTCTCGCATTTACTAGTTTACTTCTCCCATTGGCTAGTTCATTTTCTCACATTGGCTAGTTTACTTCTCACATTGGCTAGTTTATTTTCTCACATTAGCTAGTTTATCTCTTGCATTTACTAGTTTGCTTCTCACATTGGCTAGTTTACCTCTCGCATTGGCTAATTTATCGCTTGTATTTGCTACTTTACTTCTCACATTGGCTAGTTTATTTTCTCACATTTACTAGTTTACCTCTCGCATTTACTAGTTTACTTCTCCCATTGGCTAGTTTACTCCTCGCATTGGCTAGTTTATTTTCTCACATTGGCTAGTTTACCTCTCACATTTACTAGTTTACCTGTCGCATTTACTAGTTTACTTCTCCCATTGGCTAGTTCATTTTCTCACATTGGCTAGTTTACTTCTTACATTGGCTAGTTTACCTGTTCCATTTACTAGTTTACTTCTTTCATTGGCTAGTTTATTTTCTCACATGGGCTAGTTTAACTCTCGCATTTACTAGTTTACTTCTCACATTGGCTAGTTTATTTTCTCACATTGGCTAGTTTACCTCTCACGTTTATCAGTTTAATTCTCTCATTGGCTAGTTTACCTGTTCCATTTACTAGTTTACTTCTTTCATTGGCTAGTTTATTTTCTCGCATTGGCTAATTTACCTCTCACATTTACTACTTTACTTCTCACATTAGCTAGTTTATCTCTTGCATTTACTAGTTTACTTCTTGCATTGGCTAGTTTACCTCTTGCATTTACTAGTTTGCTTCTCACATTGGCTAGTTTACCTCTCACATTGGCTAATTTATCGCTTGTATTTACTACTTTACTTCTCACATTAGCTAGTTTACCTCTCGCATTTACTAGTTTGCTTCTCACATTGGCTAGTTTACCTCTCACATTGGCTAATTTATCGCTTGTATTTACTACTTTACTTCTCACATTAGCTAGTTTACCTCTCGCATTTACTAGTTTGCTTCTCGTATTGGCTAGTTTACTTCTCACATTAGCTAGTTTATCTCTTGCATTTACTAGTTTACTTCTTACATTGGCTAGTTTACCTCTCGCATTTATTAGTTTACTTCTCGCACTGGCCAGTTTACTTCTCTCAGTGGATCATTTACTTCTTACATTTACTAATTAAGATGAACTTGTAATTATGTGTGGTAAAGTAGTAAATATGAAAGGGTAGCCTAGTAATTGCAAGGGATAAATGCAAGTAAATGCGAGAGCTAAGCCATTATACACAAAAGGAAAAGTAGTAAATGTAAAAAAGCAAATTAGCAAACATGAGAGGTGATTTAGATATGAGTGAGTATTTTTTATAAGTGTGATAGATAAAGTATTGAATGCTAAAGCTGAATAAAAAAACTAAAATGTGAAGGAGCAAGTGTAAGAGTTGCATTCATAAATGCAAATGTGAACGCAAGCCATAAACTAATAAATGTGCAAACTAAATTAGCAAATGGAGGGGTTCAGTTCGTTAACTCATGAAGCTGGAGTTTTTTTTGTAAATGTGAGAGGGACTTTAATCAAAATAATGCAAGTGTTTTCTGTGACTGCGAAAGGTAAATGCTACAGGTAAACGAAAGGTAAATGTTACAGGTTTGAATTGCAGACTAAATGACACTTCATACTGATATAAATTCAGTATCTCTGTTTCAGGGGCTCACACACACACACACACACACAGGGATGATGTGCCTATTTGCCGTTGGAGTTTTAAGTGGTTTAGGTATTTGAGGGGAGTTTAGCAGGGACATGTGAAATGTTAATTCAGCCAGTGTGTGTGTCGTCTGAGGGCCGGCTCCATTCAGTGGGGCTTTCACCAGGGAGAAAGAGAGAAAAAGAGATAGAGTGAGAGAGAGAGAGATAGAGAGTTTGCCATTCCAAACCTGCGCATCATTCTGTTTGAAGTGCTGATCCGAGCTCTGGTCTGCCTCACCTGCAAGATCAATACCGTTCCGTTCAAAGGCGGGACAGCTTCGTATGGCCGCATGGTGTTATTAATTTATAGAAACTTCTTGAAACTTTTTCTAAAGGGAAGTTTAAAAAAAAAGAGGGGGGAAAACACCCGCAGAAGAATGAAAGAAGGACTGATTAATGCCACGGCAGCTTTGATTGACGCCCGGATCAAGTGAGAAGCCGGTCAGAGCACGGCACAGGTCCTAATAAGAATATTCAAATGAGGGAATATTTAAACATGGAAGATATGTAAATGTGTATGGTTTGCATGTGGGTGTAAAGTGAACACCGGCGCTCGTCTGGGTCAGGATCTCGGATCAGAAGGATTCGGGTGGGGATTAGATAGCATGTTTGGAAATATTTTCAGAAAGACAGAGAGTGGGCCTGTTAGTGTGGGGAAGAACAACACAACAACAAATACGAAGTGCTCCTGAATAAACCATGGCCTCTCACGTTAAACCTGTCTTTTTGGGGGGATTTGAACCAGAATCAGCTGAAAAGGCTTTCAAAACGGAGTATTGACACCAGTACTATTTGTGAAATATGCAAATCTAAGACTAGCTAACAATGCTAGATGAAGAAACTGGATGAGTCTGTATTTGTATTTGAATAATCCTCTACTGCATTCTGGCAATGAAATTTTTTTTTTAAAGGTCCCATGGCATCGTTTTTTTCTTTAATTGTGCGGTGGTCTCTAGTATGAATGAATGCCCTGTGAGCCGGTTTTGGTGAAAAAAATGCTGTGGTTCTGTTTCAGGCTGTTCTAGTTTGGTGGAGGGGCGGGTGGCGGGAGAGCGACAGGATTTCAGCTCTTACTCATTAATATTCATGACATGTAAATGTGTTACCTCTGATTGGCTAACAGCACTGTGACGCTACCTCCAGTGGGTCAGAACAAGCGGATGTGGGTGTCTTACTATGGCGAGAGAGAAGGAACAAACTGCGAAGGGAAAAATACCGCGCGCTGACGTCATTAAGGTGCAACGCGAGGAAATAAAATAAATTCAACAAATGTTTGGGTTTTTACTGAACAAACAAACAAATAAAATGAATGAGTGACTTAAAAAAAGAATGTGGGTGTCTTTGTAAAAACTGTTTTGATTGGCTATTATAACAGAGCATGCTGCATGCTTTTTGGTTTTGTAGCGCAGAGTACCTGGCTAACTGCAGGAAGCGGTTAGCTGCACAGCTAATGTAGCCATTGCAAGGCTAATGCACCGATTTTAAAACACGGCAAAACAACTTAACAGTTATACACTTACTTGTTCGCTGTTTGTGGCTGATGCGGCAGGGATGCTTGGTACGGACCCAGGCTTCAGTGACAGTTGATGTGCAAAACCTGCCCTGTACTGTCCCAAGTTGTGGAAACATTCATCAGGAAAATGCTTCCGACAAACATACACCATCTTACTGTAGGTAGACTCGACGGCGTATTATTGGAGTAAATAAAATTATGCCACTGTGTCTTCAGGGGCTCTCCCGTCGGCAGTAAAAACAGACTCCTTTCTGTGTTGTCACATCCATGTACAGCGCAACTTCCATGTTTGGTGGCAACTTTTGAGCTGGGTGGGCAATCCATACAGTGGGTGGGAATCCAGAGGGGGGGCGTGGGGATCATCTCCCTTGCTGATGTAGTAAAGGGAAGAGCCTATCAATGCGCCATTTTGACGCGCCATTCTCAAATGTTGACAAAGGGTGAGCATAGTTTGGTTTACACATTATGAAATTTCTAGCCACTGGGGTGACTTAAGAAGGTCAGAGGAACTCATTTTAACGTTAAAAAACCTCAGAAAGTGAAAATTTCATGCCATGGGGCCTTTAAATCTAAGTCTACTTGAAATTAGACCCAGGGACAATAAAACCTCTGACATCCATTAATTCACCTCTCACATTCACCGATAACACTCGCATTTTTTAATTTAATTCTTAGCTCTACTAATGTACCTCCTGCATTCATTACTTTACTGCTTTTGGGTCCTAGTTAATTTCTGGTATTTACCAGTTTACCTTTCACATTTACCAGTTCACCTCTTGCATTTACTAGTTTGCCTTTCATATTTAATAGTTTACCTCTCGCATTTACTAGTTTGCCTTTTGAATTTACCAGCTTACCTTTCATATTTACTGGATTAGCTCTCACATTTCCGAATTTACCTCTCACATTTACTAGTTTGCCTTTTGATTAACACCTTATCTTTCACATTTACCAGTTCACCTCTCGCATTTACTAGTTTGGCTTTCATATTTACCAGTTTATCTCTTGCATTTACTAGTTTGCCTTTCACATTTACCAGTTTACCTCTCGCATTTATGAGTTTGCCTTTTGGATTTACCAGTTTACCTCTCGCATTTACAAGTTTGCCTTTTGGATTTACCAGTTTACTTTTCATATTTACCAGTTTACCTTCACGTTTACTAGTTTGCCTTTTGGACTTACGAGTTTACCTTTCATATTTACCAGTCTACCTCTCTCATTTACTAGTTTGCCTTTCATATTTAGCAGTTTACCTCTCACATTTACTAGTCTGCCTTTTGGATTTACTAATTTACCTTTCACACTTACCAGTTCACCTACACATTTCCTAGCTTGCCATTTGGCTTTACCAATTTACTTTTCATATTTACCAGTTTACCTTTCATATTGACCAGTTTACCTCTCACATTTACTAGTCTACCTTTTGGATTTACCAATTTATCTTTCACACCAGTTTACCTTCACATTTACTAGCTTGCCATTTGGCTTTACTAATTTACTTTTCATATTTACCAGTTTACCTTTCATATTTACCAGTTTACCTCTCGCATTTGCTAGTTTGCCTTTTGGATTACCACCTTACCTTTCATATTTACCAGTTTACTTTCACATTTACTAGTGTGCCTTTCATATTTACCAGTTTACCTCTCGCATTTACTAGTTTGCCTTTTGGATTACCACTTTACCTTTCATATTTACCAGTTTACCTCTCATATTTACTAGTTTGCCTTTTGGATTACCACCTTACCTTTCATATTTGCCAGTTTACTTTCACATTTACTAGTGTGCCTTTCATATTTACCAGTTTACCTCTCGCATTTACTAGTTTGCCTTTTGGATTACCACTTTACCTACCTTTCACACTTACCACTTGACCTTCACATTTACTAGCTTGCCATTTGGCTTTACCAGTTTACCTTTCATATTTACCAGTTTACCTCTCGCATTTACTAGTTTGCCTTTTGGATTACCACATTACCTTTCATATTTACCAGTTTACCTTCACGTTTACTAGTGTGCCTTTCATATTTACCAGCTTACCTCTCACATTTACTAGTTTGCCTTTTGTATTACCACATTACCTTTCATATTTACAAGTTTACCTTCACGTTTACTAGTGTGCCTTTCATATTTACCAGTTTACCTCTCGCATTTACTGGTTTGCCTTTTGTATTACCACATTACCTTTCATATTTACCAGTTTACCTTCACGTTTACTAGTGTGCCTTTCATATTTACCAGCTTACCTCTCGCATTTACTAGTTTGCCTTTTGGATTACCACCTTACCTTTCATATGTACCAGTTCACCTCATGCATTTACTAGTGTGCCTTTTGGATTTACCAGTTTACCTTTCATATTTACCAGTTTACCTCTTGTATTTACTAGTTTACCTTTTGGATTTACCAGTTTACCTTCATATTTACTAGTTTGCCTTTTAGACTTACCAGTTTACCTTTTATATTGACCTGTTTACCTCTCGCATTTATTAGTCTACCTTTTGGATTTACCAGTTTACCTCTCATTTTTACCAGTTTACCTCTCGCATTTACTAGTTTGCCTTTTGGACTTACCAGTTTACCTTCCATATTTACCAGTCTCCCTCTCGCATTTACTAGTTTGCCTTTCATATTTACCAGTTTACCTCTCTCAATTACTAGTCTACCTTTTGGATTTACCAGTTTACCTTCACATTTACTAGTTTGCATTTTGGACCTACCAGTTTACCTTTCATATTGACCAGTTTACCTCTCGAATTTACGAGTTTGCCTTTTGGAGTTACCAGTTTACTTCTCATATTTACCAGTTTACCTCTCGAATTTACAAGTTTGCCTTTTGGAGTTACCAAGTTACCTTTTATATTGACCAGTTTACCTCTCATATTTACCAGTTTACCTCTCATATTTACTAGTTTGCCTTTTGGAGTTACCAGTTTACCTCTCATATTTACTAGTTTACCTCTCATATTTACTAGTTTGCCTTTTGGAGTTACCAGTTTACCTCTCATATTGACGAGTTTACCTTTCACATTTACTAGTCTACCTTTTGGATTTACCAGTTTACCTTTCATATTGACCAGTTTACCTTTACATTTACTAGTTTGCCTTTTGGTCTTACCAAGTTACCTTTTATATTGACCAGTTTACCTCTCATATTTACCAGTTTACCTCTCGCATTTACTAGTCTACCTTTTGGATTTACCAGTTTACCTTTCATATTGACCAGTTTACCTTTACATTTACTAGTTTGCCTTTTGGACTTACCAAGTTACCTTTTATATTGACCAGTTTACCTCTCATATTTACCAGTTTACCTCTTGCATTTACTAGTCTACCTTTTGGATTTGCCAGTTTACCTTTCATATTGACCAGTTTACCTTTACATTTACTAGTTTGCCTTTTGGACTTACCAAGTTACCTTTTATATTTACCAGTTTGCCTCTCGCATTTACTAGTCTACCTTTTGGATTTGCCAGTTTACCTTTCATATTTACCAGTTTACCTCTCATATTTAAGGTCAAGTTAAACTTTATTATCCCACAAGGGGAAACTCATGTGGTCAATATTGCACGTCTCACAAAACATATAGTATACAACAGATAACAAGACAGACAGTAAACATACCACATTACAGACATTGCAGACATACAGAGACATATAAAAAGTCAATGGAATAAATAGAGAAAAAATAGAAACGACAAAGAGAAAAAAAAATGGAAAAGCTATGACCTTACATTGCAATACCAGACAGAATTGCATGGATGTGCAGAGAGGTAAATTAACTTAAAATACAACAGTGCATCTACTAGGTCTATTGTTATATAGTCTAATTGCTGTAGGCACAAATGACTTATAGTACCTAGTTGTCCTGATTACTCGCTGCAAAATTCTACCATTTGACCTGCTACTCATGACAAACTTCTGAAACAAAGGATGTGTTGAATCATCTAAAATTTGCTCAATCTTTTGTAAAATAAGTTCATTATACAGCTGAGCTGCAGATACCTAGTCAACTCCAATGACCCTACTGGCTAATTTAACAATGCACTGTAATTTCTTATGGTCCTGTGCATGCATATTTCCAAAAGTGCAAATTAGGCCAAAAGACAAGACACTCTGCAAAAAAGCTTTGTAGAATAGTTGGAGAATACCACTATCTAATTTACCAGTTTACCTCTTGCATTTACTAGTTGGCCTTTTGGATTTCCAGTTTACCTTCACATTTACTAGTTTGCCTTTTGGACTTACCAGTTTACCTTTCATATCGACCAGTTTACCTCTCATATTTACCAGTTTACAGATTGCATTTACTAGTTTGCCTTTTGGTAATGAGTTTACCTTTCATATTTTGCCAGCTTGTTTACATTTTGTGTTTACCTTTTATGTTTTCTAGCTTACCTCTCACCTTTATCCTTCACTTCTATCAGTTTACCTTCTGCATTCACTATCTTACCTGTTGCAGTTAGTAGTTTACTTTTCATATCGACTAGTTTCATATGTACAAGACTGTTCATTTACCTTTCATACATTTCGCAATTATGAGTTGACCTTTTCCGTTTCGTAATTAGCATATCATCTGGTTTTAGCTACATACAGTATGTAGCCAAACTAGCGCTTAGCAAATTTCCGCTCATGTTTCAATCCTCTCATAACAATAAACCGGAATGTTAAAGAACAAATTCACTGAACGTACAAAGTCCGCCATTTTGAAATTCATTTTCATTCATGACAAGATGTCCTTTGGTGGATGCGAGAGTTCTCAGAGGAGCGGTGGATAGAGAGAGAAAGAGAAAGAGAGAGAGAGAGAGAGAATGTGTGTGTGTTCGTTTGTTGTGTTTTTCCGGTTCTTTGTTGTCAGATGTGATGATTTAAGGGGAATTAGCACGGCTGCGTTCAGAGAAAATCCAGCGCACACTTCCATGGCCGCGGGCTCACAGCTCAACACAGCTTTATATTTATTTTTAATTATATCAATTTATCAGGAGGAGAAACATCAGACGACTCTGAGCCCGGCTTCATTTCATCTCCTCTCACTCTCACCTGAGGGAACACGCGTACAAACAGCCGTCCCAATATTCACCGCGACACACACACACACACACACACACACACACACACACAGAGGATCTTTTCATCATACAAGAATAAATACAAACTACAAAAAGAACACACACTACAGAGACGCTCACACACAAAATCACAAACACAATCTCACGGTTAATTGAGCTGTGAATTTATCAGTGTGTGTGTGTGTGTGTGTGTGTGTGTGTGTGTGTGTGTGTGTGTGTGTGAGAAACATGCTAGCACACCAAACAATCAAACATGCGAGGATATCAGCAGTATTTTTTAAGTGCTAGCATTTTGAAATATACTTTGAAAGTATTTTGAGTACCCTAGTGTACTTCTCTGAGTGTACTTAGCAATGCTAGTTCATTAAAGTGACCAAGTGTACTTCTACGAGTGTACTCTAAGTGACCTAGTGTACTTCTCTGTGTGTGCTTAGCAATGCTAGCTCATTAAAGTGACCCAGTGTACCTCTATGATAGGGTGACCAGATTTCCCTAGTCTGAAACCGGGACACTTTTGTGCGCGACTATGCTCGTGCACGCACACCTTTTTTTTTACGTAAATGTGACACTCAGAGAGGTGCTCTTATCATTTTGTTTAAGCTCACATTTATCAACATCCCATCTCATCTCATTACCTCTAGCCACTTTATCCTGTTCTACAGGGTCGCAGGCAAGCTGGAGCCTATCCTAGCTGACTACGGGCGAAAGGCGGGGTACACCCTGGACAAGTCGCCAGGTCATCACAGGGCCGACACATAGACACAGACCACCATTCACATTCACATTCACACCTACGGTCAATTTAGAGTCACCAGTTAACCTAACCTGCATGTCTTTGCACCCGGAGGAAACCCACGCGGACACGGGGAGAACATGCAAACTCCACACAGAAAGGCCCTCGCCGGCCACGGGGCTCGAACCCAGACCTTCTTGCTGTGAGGTGACAACGCTAACCACTACACCACCATGCCGCCACATTTATCAACATCTCACATGAATTAAAACAAACAGGCATTTTGTTATCTAGTAGCATAGTGGTATACAGATCAGTTAAATTATGGTCAGACAGCAGATTTTGTAATGGCCGAGAATAGGCCAGGCTATGTCCATAGGCCAAATTTAAACTGATTTATTTCACCTGTTTGTGAGAACACCAAGAAGAATGCATATGCACATGTAGGCTATATCTCTAAAATTGTATGCACTATAGCATGAACTTAAAAAGTAGATATGTGACCTCAACATAGCCTAGGTCAGAATCAACCTTACTAACCATTCCCCACAACTGAATGAATAAAGCAAGAAGATGTGTACAAAAGTGAACACTTTAATGGAAGGTGCAACAAGCTGTTCAACACAGCATGGCCAAACTGTCAGAATGGTATGTTAAACAGAAACAAAAAAGAGACAAGTGATTTGAGAATATACACTCAAACAAAACAGCAATAAAGGAGGAGAGGGGCGACAGCCCGAGGAAAGCCCCCACAGGAGCACACAGCATTTGCAACATAGGCTACCCAACTCAGTACAAGAACAAAGCACAGGAACAAAGCTAAGGCGACTGTCAATCCACCCGCCTACAAAATGCATTAGCCTACTGTGGCAGTGGGGGCGTGGTCAAGCGCCGGTCTGTGACAGGAGGGCAGAGTCAGGGAAGGTAAGTGGCAGAATCACGACACCTGAGAGCAATTAACCTGTGTTTGTGTGTCTTCCCAGTGACCGCGCCCTATATCAGGAGGGAGAGCGAGAGCGGAAGGAGCTCACCCCTGGACGAGACGCTGATGTGTGTGTCTCTGTGCATCTGACACATATTGCTTAAACTGAAAAGTGTGGCAATAAAAGCCTTGTTTCACCTGATCTCTGTCCTGCCGTCCTCTGTGCTCCACCCACCCACAGGGAAATTACTACAGTGGTGCCGAAACCCAGGAGAGTGGAGCACCAAACCAGCAGCCCCATGGAATCCTCCCTGTTCGCCGATCTGGTCCACACCCTCGCCATGGCTCAGCAAAGCCAGCACCAGGCGCTCGTCACGCTCCGAAAGGAGCAGGAGCGGCGCTTCGAAGCCCTGGTGCTGGCCCAGCAGGAAGATCGCGAGGCGTTCCAGCATCTCCTCGCGTCGGCGGGGTCCACCAGCGCTCCGGCCGCGGGCCCGTCTCCCCTCATTGTCACCAAGATGGGCCCGCAGGACGACCCCGAGGCGTTCATCACGTTGTTTGAACAGGTCGCCAAAGCCTCGGGGTGGCCGATGGAGCAGCGCGCGGCGCACCTCCTCCCCCTGCTCACGGGAGAGGCACAGCTGGCCGCGCTACAGCTCCCTGCCGACCGCCGGCTGGCCTACGCGGACCTCCGCCGGGCCATCCTCCAGCGCGTGGGGCGCACACCGGAGCAATAGCGCCAGCGCTTCCGCGCGCTGCGACTGGAGGAAGTCGGCCGGCCGTTCGCGTTCGGCCAGCAGCTCCGGGACGCCTGCTGGCGGTGGCTGAGGGCCAACAATCGCGACGCCAAGGGACTCGTCGACCAGGTGGTACTGGAACAGTTCATCGCCCACTTACCAGCCGGAACCGCGGAGTGGGTCCAGTGCCACCGCCCGGCGTCGCTGGATCAGGCAGTCGAGCTGGCAGAGGATCATCTGGTGGCTGTCCCGGCGGCAGGACAGCAGATGGCATCGTCTCTTCTCTCCTCTTCTCTCTCTCTCTCTCCCTCTCCTCCTGTGTCCCGTCCTCGCCCCATTCCCCCACCGCGGAGGCGGGGGCCGGCACCACCCCAGCCGGCCCGCCGCGGCCTCCCGTTTCTCCCTTCTGTGTCTGTCTCTCCCCCACCTCAGGTGAGTGAGCCCCAGATCACCGGTGCAGAGGGAAAGCCCGGGCCGGTTTGCTGGCGCTGCGGGGAGCCGGGCCACCTTCAACAGCAGTGCACAGCAATGGAAGTGGGCGCGGTGGTTCGGATCCCCGACGCGCCAGAGGCCGCCCTCGATCGGGCCGGAGCGTATCGCATACCGGTGAGTATCCAAGGGGCTACATATCAGGCGTTGGTGGATTCTGGTTGTAATCAGACCTCAATTCGCCAAAGCCTGGTTCAAAACGAGGCATTAGGGGGAGCACAAGGGGTGAAGGTGTTGTGTGTGCATGGGGATGTTCACAGCTACACTTTGGTGTCGGTCCACATTATTTTCAGAGGGGAAAAATTTATAGTGAAGGCGGCGGTTAATCCTCGCCTTACCCATTCGTTAATTTTGGGGACTGATTGGCCGGGATTTCGGGGTTTAATGACACACCTAGTAGAGAGTGGGTCCTGCCATTTGACAGGGGGAGGTCCCGGTGTCGCTTTGGCGGGAGCAGCTGTCACAGAGCCGTCTACGTCATCTCCGCGTCAGAGTGAGGAGCCGCCGGCTCCTCCTCTCACTATTGGGGAATCCCTCGCGGATTTCCCGTTAGAGCAGTCGCAAGACGAGACTCTGCGGCATGCATTTGACCAAGTGAGAGTAATCGATGGTCAAACGCTCCAGCCGAACGCCACCCCGTCCTTCCCCTACTTCGCGATTATGAAGGATAGATTATACCGAGTGACGCAGGACACTCAAACTAAAGAGCGAGTCACGCAGCTTTTAATTGCGAAAAGCCGCCGGAAATTGGTATTCCAGGCGGCTCACTTCAATCCCATGGCTGGACACTTGGGGCAGGATAAACCACTAGCCCGAATAATGGCCCGATTCTATTGGCCGGGGATTCGCGGCGATGTCCGTAGGTGGTGTACGGCATGCCGCGAATGCCAGTTAGTAAACCCAGCGGCCATTCCAAAAGCGCCTTTGCGCCCTCTACCGTTAATCGAGACCCCGTTTGAGAGAATTGGGATGGATCTTGTCAGGCCATTAGATCGGTCAGCACGAGGGTACCGCTTTATATTAGTTCTGGTGGACTATGCAACGCGATACCCGGAAGCCGTGCCTCTGCGCAATATCTCAGCACGCAGTATTACAGAGGCACTCTTCCGCATCATCTCCCGAGTTGGAATCCCGAAAGAGATTCTGACTGATCAAGGCACCACGTTTATGTCACGAACACTGCGTGAACTGTATGGGTTATTGGGGATTAAGCCGATCCGCACCAGCGTGTATCACCCACAAATGGACGGTTTAGTAGAATGATTCAACCGCACCCTTAAAAATATTATTAAGAAATTCGTAAGTGAGGACGCACGTAATTGGGATAAGTGGCTCGAACCCTTGCTGTTCTCAGTGCGAGAGGTCCCCCAAGCCTCCACGGGGTTCTCCCCGTTCAAATTATTATATGGGCGTAAGCCGCGCGGCATCCTGGATGTGCTGCGGGAAAATTGGGAGGAGGGACCTTCACAAAGTAAGAACGAAATTCAGTACGTTATGGACCTGCACGCAAAACTCCACACGCTCACCCACCTAACTCAGGAGAATTTGCGGCAGGCCCAGGAACGGCAAGCCCGCCTGTACAACAAGGGTACGCGCTTTAGAGAGTTCACTCCGGGAGATAAGGTACTCGTACTGTTGCCCACGTCGAGCTCCAAATTGATCGCCAAGTGGCAAGGACCCTTTGAGGTCACACGGCGAGTCGGGGATGTCGACTATGAGGTGAGGTGAACGGACAGGGGTGGGGCACTACAGATTTACCACCTCAATCTGCTTAAACTCTGGAACGAGGAGGTCCCTGTGGCGTTGGTGTCGGTAGTTCCGGAGAAGGCGGAGCTGGGGCCGGAGGTTCAAAAAGGAACATTGGCATCACGTACCTCTCCGGTCCCCTGTGGAGACCACCTCTCCCCGACCCAACTCACGGAGGTCGCCCAGTTGCAGACCGAGTTTTCGGATGTGTTCTCACCCCTGCCCGGTCGCATTAACCTCATAGAGCACCACATAGAGACGCCCCCGGGGGTGGTAGTGCATAGCCGCCCTTACAGGCTACCCGAACACAAAAAAAAGGTGGTTCGGGAAGAACTTCAGACCATGCTCGAAATGGGCATCGTCGAGGAGTCCCACAGTGACTGGAGCAGCCCGGTGGTCTTGGTACCCAAGGCCGACGGGTCGGTCCGGTTCTGTGTGGACTATAGGAAAGTCAACGCGGTGTCTAAATTCGACACGTACCCAATGCCTCGTATTGATGAGTTGCTTGATCGACTCGGCACTGCTCGCTTTTATTCGACACTGGATTTGACGAAGGGATATTGGCAGATCCCCTTGACTCCACTATCCCGAGAAAAAACGGCCTTTTCCACACCGTTTGGTTTACACCAATTCGTCACCCTTCCGTTTGGGCTGTTTGGGGCGCCCGCGACGTTTCAGCGGCTGATGGACAGAGTCCTCTGCCCTCACGCCACGTATGCGGCAGCGTATTTAGATGACATAATCATCTATAGCAATGACTGGCAGCGGCACCTCGAACATCTGAGGGCCGTCCTTAGGTCGCTGAGGCGAGCGGGGCTCACAGCCAACCCAAAGAAGTGTGTGATTGGGCGGGTGGAAGTACGGTACCTGGGCTTCCACTTGGGCAACGGGCAGGTATGTCCCCAAATTAATAAGACGGCAGCAATTGCGGCCTGCCCGAGGCCCAAGACCAAAAAGGGGGTGAGACAGTTCCTGGGGCTGGCTGGCTATTATCGTAGGTTTATACCTAATTATTCGGATGTCACCAGCCCGCTGACTGATCTCACTAAAAAGGGGGCACCAGATCCGGTCCAGTGGACGGAGCAGTGCCAGCGGGCTTTCTCAGAGGTAAAGGCTGCACTGTGTGGGGGGCCACTTCTACACTCCCCTGACTTTTCTCTCCCCTTTATGTTGCAGACCGATGCGTCGGACAGAGGGATGGGGGCGGTTTTGTCCCAGGAGGTGGAGGGGGAGGACCGCCCTGTCCTGTATATCAGCAGGAAGCTGTCGGTGCATGAGGGGCGCTACAGCACCATAGAGAAAGAGTGTCTGGCCATCAAGTGGGCGGTTCTCGCCCTCTGGTACTACCTGCTGGGGCACCCTTTCACCCTCTGTTCGGACCACGCGCCCCTCCAGTGGCTCCACCGCATGAAAGATGCCAACGCGCGGATCACCTGTTGGTATCTGGCGCTCCAACCCTTTAATTTCAAGGTGGTCCACAGGCCGGGGGCGCAGATGGTCGTGGCGGACTTCCTCTCCCGTCAAGGGGGGGGGGGGGGGGGGGGGAGTCGGCTGCAGGCCGGACAGCCGCCCGGCCTGAGTCAGGCGGTGGGGGTATGTGGCAGCGGGGGCGTGGTCAAGCGCCGGTCTGTGACAGGAGGGCGGAGTCAGGGAAGGTAAGTGGCAGAATCACGACACCTGAGAGCAATTAACCTGTGTTTGTGTGTCTTCCCAGTGACCGCGCCCTATATCAGGAGGGAGAGCGAGAGCGGAAGGAGCTCACCCCTGGACGAGACGCTGATGTGTGTGTCTCTGTGCGTCCGACACATATTGCTTAAACTGAAAAGTGTGGCAATAAAAGCCTTGTTTCACCTGATCTCTGTCCTGCCGTCCTCTGTGCTCCACCCACCCACAGGGAAATTACTACACCTACGTATATTTACAAGAAGAGTGATCCGTTTTAATGTGATCCTGTATATCGGCGTTACCACTGTGGGCTACGGAGAAGGAACACTTACAGTGTGTGCAGTAGGCTTCGTGCGCATTGTTCTGCACCTCTCGGAGGAAGGGGTAGGTGCCCTGTAAATCTTTGGAAAAGGTACATTTTCTTTTCGGCATAATTGCTGCGACATTACTGCTGCTAGCTGCTAGACAAAGAACATTCGTGCCAGTTAATGTTTATTTTATTGTTGCATGGCAACACGTTCTGTTGTCTGGAATAATGTGGCTAAATAAACACCCATGCCACAGGGCCAGGGGGCAGTAACCAGGAAAGTTTGCGATTCCTGTCAATTCATCAAAATAGTAAATGCAGACATTTCTCTGCTAATGATTCCCACGCTGCTCAGTCGCAAACGTCGCGAGTGGCGAAAACCGGGACATATCCGTGTCCTGACAGACTTTTGTTGGGACTTGGGACACACAACCCCAAATCGGGACTGTCCCGGTAAAACCGGGACGTCTGGTCACCCTACTCTATGCATGTACGCTAAGTGACCTATTGTACTTCTCTGAGTGTACTTAGCAATGCTAGTTCATTAAAGTGACCTAGGGTACTTTTATGACTGTACTCTAAGTGACCTAGTGTACTTCTCTGCATGTACTTAGCAATGCTAGTTTATTAAAGTGACCTAGTGTACTTCTCCGAGTGTACTTAGCAATGCAATTTCATTAAAGTGACCGAGTGTACTTCACTAAGTGTACTTTAAGTGACCTAGGGTACTTCTCTGAGTGTACTTAGCAATGCTAGTTCATTACAGTGATCTAGTGTACTTCTCTGAGTGTACTGTAAGTGACCTAGTGTACTTCTCTGCATGTACTTAGCAATGCTAGTTCATTAAAGTGACCTAGTGTACTTCTCCGAGTGTACTTAGCAATGCAATTTCATTAAAGTGACCAATTGTACGTCACTAAGTGTACTTTAAGTGACCTAGTGTACTTCTCTGAGTGTACTTAGTGATGCTAATTCATTAAAGTGACCTAGTGTACTTCTACGAGTGTACTCTAAGTGACCTAGTGTACTTCTCTGAGTGTACTTAGCAATGCAATTTCATTAAAGTGACCAATTGTACTTCACTAAGTGTACTTTAAGTGACCTAGTGTACTTCTCTGTGTGTACTTAGCGATGCTAGTTTATTACAGTGACCTAGTGTACTTCTCTGAGTGTACTTAACGATGCTAGTTCATTAAAATGACCTAGTGTACTTCTCTGAGTGTACTTAGCGATGCTAGTTCATTAAAATGACCTAGTGTACTTCGCTGAGTGTACTTAGCGATGCTAGTTTATTACAGTGACCTAGTGTACTTCTCTGAGTGTACTTAACGATGCTAGTTCATTAAAATGACCTAGTGTACTTCTCTGAGTGTACTTAGCGATGCTCGTTCATTAAAGTGACCTAGTGTACTTCTCTGAGTGTACTTAGTGATGCTAGTTCATTACAGTGACCTAGTGTACTTCTCTGAGTGTACTTAGCGATGCTAGTTCATTAAAATGACCTAGTGTACTTCTCTGAGTGTACTTAGCGATGCTAGTTCATTAAAGTGACCTAGTGTACTTCTCTGAGTGTACTTAGTGATGCTAGTTCATTACAGTGACCTAGTGTACTTCTCTGAGTGTACTTAGCAATGCTAGTTCATTAAAATGACCTTGTGTACTTCTCTGAGTGTACTTAGCGATGCTAGTTTATTACAGTGACCTAGTGTACTTCTCTGAGTGTACTTAGCGATGCTAGTTCATTAAATGACCTAGTGTACTTCTCTGAGTGTACTTAGCGATGCTAGTTTATTACAGTGACCTAGTGTACTTCTCTGAGTGTACTTAGCAATGCTAGTTCATTAAAGTGACCTAGTGTACTTCTCTGAGTGTACTTAGTGATGCTAGTTCGTTACAGTGACCTAGTGTACTTCTCTGAGTGTACTTAGCGATGCTAGTTCATTAAAATGACCTCGTGTACTTCTCTGAGTGTACTTAGTGATGCTAGTTTATTACAGTGACCTAGTGTACTTCTCTGAGTGTGCTTAGCGATGCTAGTTCATTAAAGTGACCTAGTGTACTTCTCTGAGTGTACTTAGTGATGCTAGTTCATTACTGTGACCTAGTGTACTTCTCTGAGTGTACTTAGCGATGCTAGTTCATTAAAATGACCTAGTGTACTTCTCTGAGTGTACTTAGCAATGCTAGCTAGTTTATTACAGTGACCTAGTGTACTTCTCTGAGTGTACTTAGTGATGCTAGTTCGTTAAAATGACCTAGTGTACTTCTCTGAGTGTACTTAGCGATGCTAGTTTATTACAGTGACCTAGTGTACTTCTCTGAGTGTACTTAGCAATGTAGTTCATTGAAGTGACCTAGTGTACTTCTCTGAGTGTACTTAGTGATGCTAGTTCATTACAGTGACCTAGTGTACTTCTCTGAGTGTACTTAGCGATGCTAGTTCATTAAAATGACCTCGGGTACTTCTCTGAGTGTACTTAGCGATGCTAGTTTATTACAGTGACCTAGTGTACTTCTCTGAGTGTACTTAGCGATGCTAGTTCATTAAAGTGACCTAGTGTACTTCTCTGAGTGTACTTAGTGATGCTAGTTCATTACAGTGACCTAATGTACTTCTCTGAGTGTACTTAGCGATGCTAGTTCATTAAAATGACCTAGTGTACTTCTCTGAGTGTACTTAGTGATGCTAGTTCATTAAAGTGACCTAGTGTACTTCTCTGAGTGTACTTAGTGATGCTAGTTCATTACAGTGACCTAATGTACTTCTCTGAGTGTACTTAGCGATGCTAGTTCATTAAAATGACCTAGTGTACTTCTCTGAGTGTACTTAGTGATGCTAGTTCATTACAGTGACCTAGTGTACTTCTCTGAGTGTACTTAGCGATGCTAGTTCATTAAAATGACCTAGTGTACTTCTCTGAGTGTACTTAGCGATGCTAGTTCATTAAAATGACCTAGTGTACTTCTCTGAGTGTACTTAGCAATGCTAGTTCATTAAAGTGACCTAGTGTACTTCTCTGAGTGTACTTAGTGATGCTAGTTCATTACAGTGACCTAGTGTACTTCTCTGAGTGTACTTAGCGATGCTAGTTCATTAAAATGACCTAGTGTACTTCTCTGAGTGTACTTAGTGATGCTAGTTTATTACAGTGACCTAGTGTACTTCTCTGAGTGTACTTAGCGATGCTAGTTCATTAAAGTGACCTAGTGTACTTCTCTGAGTGTACTTAGTGATGCTAGTTCATTACAGTGACCTAATGTACTTCTCTGAGTGTACTTATAGCGATGCTAGTTCATTAAAATGACCTAGTGTACTTCTCTGAGTGTACTTAGTGATGCTAGTTCATTAAAGTGACCTAGTGTACTTCTCTGAGTGTACTTAGTGATGCTAGTTCATTACAGTGACCTAATGTACTTCTCTGAGTGTACTTAGCGATGCTAGTTCATTAAAATGACCTAGTGTACTTCTCTGAGTGTACTTAGTGATGCTAGTTCATTACAGTGACCTAGTGTACTTCTCTGAGTGTACTTAGCGATGCTAGTTCATTAAAATGACCTAGTGTACTTCTCTGAGTGTACTTAGCGATGCTAGTTCATTAAAATGACCTAGTGTACTTCTCTGAGTGTACTTAGCAATGCTAGTTCATTAAAGTGACCTAGTGTACTTCTCTGAGTGTACTTAGTGATGCTAGTTCATTACAGTGACCTAGTGTACTTCTCTGAGTGTACTTAGCGATGCTAGTTCATTAAAATGACCTAGTGTACTTCTCTGAGTGTACTTAGTGATGCTAGTTCATTACAGTGACCTAGTGTACTTCTCTGAGTGTACTTAGCGATGCTAGTTCATTAAAATGACCTAGTGTACTTCTCTGAGTGTACTTAGCGATGCTAGTTCATTAAAATGACCTAGTGTACTTCTCTGAGTGTACTTAGCAATGCTAGTTCATTAAAGTGACCTAGTGTACTTCTCTGAGTGTACTTAGTGATGCTAGTTCATTACAGTGACCTAGTGTACTTCTCTGAATGTACTTAGCGATGCTAGTTAATTAAAGTGACCTAGTGTACTCTTTCTTTTTGATTGTACTTCATCATGAGAGGTTAGCTTTAAATTTGCCCTGAATAAGGACCGTGAGAGGGATTACACGCTCCCTACCCCAACTTCCTGCCTACTTTAGGGACTTCCCCTCTAAATGAAATGTGGCGTGTGTCTGTTCAGTGAGGTGCTAACGGCTAGCACGGCAATTTGTAATTCACAGAAACACGTATCCCCGAAAATACCAACGCAGCTAATAATGACGGTGCACTAACGGGGAGTAATTTAGCATGACACAAAATTAGCCAGTGCGAGATGATCCCCGATAGCTTTCTTTCATCTTTAGCGACATTAGCCTTTGGGTGAAAACGAGTGCTTTAAAGCTGAGATACCACTGAAGCCAGTGAACAGAAAGCTAATGTGCTTAGCGTAGCAGCACGCCGATCGTTAGCAGTCCGAACACATCGCTGGGCCCCTGCGCTAAATGAGTCTTGGCTTTTTCTTACGGTTTTCCCCGAGGCACTTTTAGGCTGAAGGAGGCCTGAGAGCGTAAACTGGTGTGTGTGTGTGTGTGTGTGTGTGTGTGTGTGTGTGTGTGTGTGTGTGTGTGCACGTGTGTGTCTGTCTGTCTGTCTGTCTATCGGGATACTGGGTGACATTTAGAAGCTGCTGGGGTTTCGTCCCGTTAATATCCAAACTAATTAGCCTCCAGATGCAGTCAAGCAGAATCGCTAACCAGTCTAGCGCCACACACACACACACACACACACACACACACACACACACCAAACTTAGTGTGTGCGTGTAAGATTTTAAATGTCAGTTGGGAATCATAATTACTACAGCTTACAAAGTAAATGAGGCAAAATGCAGATCGTCTCTCTGATAGCTTTCTTTCTTTCTTTCTTTCTTTCTTTCTTTCTTTCTTTCTTTCTTTCTTTCACCCACCTCTTTCTTTCTTTCTTTCTTTCTTTCTTTCTTTCACCCACTTCTTTCTTTCTTTCTTTCTTTCTTTCTTTCTTTCTTTCTTTTTCACCCACCTCTTTCTTTCTTTCTTTCTTTCTTTCTTTCTTTCTTTCTTTCTTTCTTTCTTTCTTTCTTTCACCCACCTCTTTAATTCTTTTTCTTTCTTTCTTTCTTTCTTTCACCCACCTCCTTAATTCTTTCTTTCTTTCTTTCTTTCTTTCTTTCTTTCTTTCTTTCTTTCTCTTTCTTTCTTTCTTTCTTTCTTTCTTTCTTTCTTTCTTTCTTTCACCCACCTCCTTAATTCTTTCTTTCACCCACCTCCTTAATTCTTTCTTTCACCCACCTCCTTAATTCTTTCTTTCTTTCTTTCTTTCTTTCTTTCTTTCTTTCTTTCTTTCTTTCTTTCTTTCTTTCACCCACCTCCTTAATTCTTTCTTTCTTTCTTTCTTTCTTTCTTTCTTTCTTTCTTTCTTTCTTTCTTTCACCCACCTCCTTAATTCTTTCTTTCTTTCTTTCTTTCTTTCTTTCACCCACCTCCTTAATTCTTTCTTTCTTTCTTTCTTTCTTTCTTTCTTTCTTTCTTTCTTTCTTTCACCCACCTCCTTAATTCTTTCTTTCTTTCTTTCTTTCTTTCTTTCTTTCTTTCTTTCTTTCTTTCACCCACCTCCTTAATTCTTTCTTTCTTTCTTTCTTTCTTTCTTTCTTTCTTTCTTTCTCTTTCACCCACTTCTTTCTTTCTTTCACCCACCTCCTGAATTCTTTCTTTCTTTCACCCACCTCCTGAATTCTTTCTTTCTTTCTTTCTTTCTTTCTTTCTTTCTTTCTTTCTTTCTTTCTTTCTTTCTTTCACCCACCTCCTGAATTCTTTCTTTCTTTCTTTCTTTCTTTCTTTCTTTCTTTCTTTTTCTTACCCATGTCATTAACTCTTTCTTTCTTTTATTTGCATCCTTAATTCTTTTTTAATTCTTTTGTTTTTTCTTTCTTTCTTTCACTTAATTTTTCAGTCTTTCTTGATCTCTGAATTAGTCTTTCCTGTCTTTGATCCCCTTTTTATATCCTTTCTTTCTGCCTCATTATTTCTCTCTCAAGCTCTCTCCCTGCCTGACACTCTGTCTCTCCATTCCTCTATCTTCCATCAATCTTTCCTTTCTCACTTCTGTTACCCAGGTCCAGAATTGCCATCATTTGATCCTTTTATTTCTTTTCTTTCTTTCAATTTTCGCTCTGTTTCCCACACCAATGTTTATTCTTTCTTTCTTTCTTTCTTTCTTTCTTTCTTTCTTTCTTTCTTTCTTTCTTTCTTTCTAGCTAATAACCTGTTTTATTTCTTAAAGAACACTCTTTTTCTTTATCCGTTTATAGTTCCCTTTAATGTGTGGAACGTTTGTGCCCCAGTTAACTTCCTGTTCTTCTGTGTTACAGCAGCAATAAACACTCGTTCATTCGTCCGTCCTGAACACCAGAGACTCCGCCCATTAACACGTCTCCAAAGCGAAGAGAACTCGACCATATCGGTGATTCACACACGTCCCTGTGAACGAGCCATTACTATAGAAACCATAATGTGTTGGGACGAGTGAAAGGGACGAGGAGAGCGAAGGTCCACTGCTGCTCAGACGGATCGGGACGAGACCCTGATCGGGCAGTTCGCGGATGTTCTTTGCTGGTGGTGTTTAGCAAAGTGGAGAATCAAAGGCAGATGAGACGGTGGTAATACTTAATGTGGGAGTGTGAAGGAGAAGGAGTGAGAGGTAGACGAAGGGAGAACGGAAGAGAGAGAGAGAGAGAGCAGGGTAGAACCTTGCCTGAAGCAAAAGCCACTGAACAGTTAAGAACTTCCTGTTTCTCTTCAGGCTACGACGCAAACGCTAACCACACATGATGGAGGGATGGCCTTTTATCTGCCTTCGAGAAAGAGAGAAAGAGAGAGAGATGGGGAACACTGAATAGGAGATGTTGTACGTCTGATCTCATGATTCCACGAATGCTTTTTCACGTGTTTTTACTGTCGTGGGCAATAGATGAAATGAAAGCCGCTGGAATTCAAACGCAGCGTTTAAACGCTCACTTGATCTTTTTCACATAAACACAGCAGGATTTCTCTCTCTCTCTCTCTCTCTCTCTCTCACACACACACACACACACACACACACACACACACACACGAATGCTTAATCAGAGTTAGCAAACATTTAGGCTTCAGGTCCGTTCAGTTAGGCGAAGTTTTCCGCTCACGTGTCAGAGTCACGTTGCTGGAGTGAACCTCACACCTCACACTTCACTCTCCCATAAAGTGAGAAACGGGAACAGAAAAATTTCCTCCACAGCTGTTTTAGTGTCAAAAACGAGATGTTAGTGGGTCACTGGAGACAGGAGAGGTGCCATACCGATGTGCGCGCTCTGTCACTCACTCTGTCGGGCCCCTAGATCTTACACACGAACAGACGGAGTGAACGAGCAGCGGTTTGAAACACAACATGGCATCTTCTTGTGTGTGGATCAGTGTAAAAATTCACACACACACTGTCTCAGTCCTGGAGGCAGTTGCCATGGAGACAGCGGTGACATCATCAGGTACATAGCTATCAGGCTAGGAAATCCTTCATTTATTTACCAACTCCTGAGATGAGCGACTTTTTAAAGACGCAACTCGATTTAAAAAAAACCCCAAAAAACGGCGAGTCACGTTCTCAGTTCATGAGGAAATTTGACTTTCTGGTGTTTCAAGCTTCATAAAATCTTGTACGATAAATGATTTCTTTCCGAAAATAAACACTCCAAATAAGCAAAATGAAACATCAAGCAGATTTGAAATCTCAAGCAATCGGCTTAAGGATCTGTTATTTGGTTAAAAACGATGTGACGAAGAGAATCAGGAGCAGAATTTATATTTGTGTTTGTATTCAAGATATTGTTACTTGCTGAGATGTGATCTCGCACAGTTTCTTCTGATGAATCATGGAGCCAATTTCGAAACAAAAACATGGTGGATGACAGACAGACAGACAGACAGACGTAGCATTTTGGAGCTAACGTCCAAACTTCTGAAGTCCCAATCTGGCTCCTGCAGATGAACAGAAGTTAAAAAAAATGTGATGATGGTGTGTGTGTGTGAGAGAAGGGACTGATCATGAAATTCTTACTCAGTGTATTGTATATAGAGAGGCCTGTGATTGCTCAGTTTGTCCGTGTGTATATTTCTCAGTGTGTGTGTGTGTGTGGTGATGTCAGTGCCACAGGCGACTGCCGCTCATGGGCCAGTCTACCAGGGCTGTCAGTCTACATCTGTCTCTCTCTCTCTCTCTCTCTCTCTCTCTCTCTCACACACACACACTTTAGGAATTCCGCCTGAAGCATTTGGACGGACATGTTGAAAGCAGATTTTTGTAAACGCTTAGCGCCATTAGCAGACTTTAAACCGGGCGTGTGTAGATCATAGATGCATATTCACAGTCTCACACACACACACACACACACACACAAACAGAGGCCATGCTTCCTTTCCCAAGACAGACATCGACTAAGCCACGCCTCCTTCGTTATATCCGACAGACACTGTGACCACACCTCTATATTATTTTGTGGTTCTTTTTCAACACAGCAGTGACACTGTCACGATGTGTGTGTGTGTGTGTGTGATGAGTATTCCTATAAAGCCCTAAAGTGGGGATGCTCTCATTGCGGTTCTGTAACCAAACTTAAACTCAAACCTAGTGCCGCAGGATATATCACACACACACACGAGCAAGGGGGCTGCTGCCTACCCCGAAGAGTCATTAATTAACCACATTAACATACAAGCACAATGGCCGAGCCAAATGACCCGGGGCAAGAAGCGTTCAGCTTCATTAACCCTGAACCAAGTACTCCAGACATTACCACACACACACACACATCTCAGACTCTTATACACAAGCACATTCATTCACTGCAGGTACTGATTTTGTTAACTGACATCTATTCCTTTATCAACAAGAGGGCGGGGCCTAATTTACATTTAATCAGCCAATCAGATCACACTTGATCATGTGACACCACCCCCAGGCTTTGTTTTCATTAAAGGTATTGTTACAAATGTTTTATTGACGCCTAGCAGACTAGCAAGCAAGAGAATATTTAAATTAAATCTTGAATGTAAGAATGTGATTGGACAGCTTGATCTTTACAGACAGCTCAAGCCACACCCCTTTTCATATTTGTGTTTGTCTAGCACTCACAGAGTCACATTTAAAACATATCCTGGACTCCTTTCTCCCCGAAATGGATAGTAATCTCTCACACACAGACACACACACATACACACACACACGGCGCTGTTTAAACGGTTGCGCTAAAGTCGCTGTTCATTTCCTGCCCCCCAGCTCGTATCCCAGGCTACCTTGGGGCTACCTGTCTGGCCAATTACCTGCTGAGCTGTAATGAGCTGAAGCCAGGAGCCACACACACACACACACACACTCTTCCATAGTGTTCTGAGAGGTGAGATGGGAAAACGTCAGACATTTTCCTGTAAAACAGCAGTAACGCAGGATGAATAAAGGATGTGGTGTTATTTATTTTTTACAACAAAATCTATAAATAAATGAAACACTCAGAGATAAACAATCCATCAGAGAGAGATGGAAAGAAACAGTACACACTGCGAGTGCGCAAAATCAATTAATGCAAATGTAAAAGACCTCGTGAAAAACTAATAAAGCATCCAAGAGTGGATGAAAGATGCATCTAAAGCAGCCGATGATTAAATACAGAGCAGACGTGAACGTGATCTAATTCACTTTCATACAAACACTTCAATAGAACTTCAAAGTGTTTAGTTTAAGGCCATTATTGGGATTTACAGCTACAGAGGCCACGCCTCCTTCCACCTTCACTGTGACTGACAGCTACAGAGGCCACGCCTCCTTCCACCTTCACTGCGACTGACAGCTACAGAGGCCACGCCTACTTCCCCCTTCACTGTGACTGACAACTACAGGGGCCATGCCTCCTTCCACCTTCACTGCGACTGACAGCTACAGAGGCCACGCCTACTTCCACCTTCACTGCGACTGACACCTACAGAGGCCATGCCTCCTTCCCGCTTCACTGTGACTGACAGCTTCAAAGTCTATGCCTACTTCCACAACTACAGAGACCACACCTACTTCCAACTTCACGAGGACTGACAGCTACAGAGACCACACTTCCTTCCACCTTCACTGCACCTGACAGCTACAGAGTCCACGGCTCCTTCCAACTTCACTAGGACTGACAGCTACGGAGACCACGCCTCCTTCCACCTTCACAGTGACTGACAGCTTCAGAGGCTACACCTACTTCCACAACTACAGCGACCACGCCTCCTTCCAACTTCACTAGGACTGACAGCTACAGAGGCCATGCCTCCTTCCACCTTCACAGTGACTGACAGCTACAGAGGCCACGCCTCCTTCCACCTTCACAGTGACTGACAGCTTCAGAGGCTACACCTACTTCCACAACTACAGTGACCATGCCTCCTTCCAACTTCACTAGGACTGACAGCTACAGAGGCCATGCCTCCTTCCACCTTCACTGTGACTGACAGCTACAGAGGCCACGCCTACTTCCACCTTCACAGGCTACACCTACTTCCACAACTACAGCGACCACGCCTCCTTCCACCTTCACTGTGACTGACAGCTTCAGAGGCCACACCTACTTCCACAACTACAGAGGCCATGCCTCCTTCCACCTTCACTGTGACTGACAGCTACAGAGGCCATGCCTCCTTCCACCTTCACTGTGACTGACAGCTACAGAGGCCATGCCTGCTTCCACCTTCACTGTGACTGACAGCTACAGAGGCCATGCCTCCTTCCACCTTCACTGTGACTGACAGCTTCAGAGGCTACACCTACTTCCACAACTACAGAGGCCATGCCTTCTTCCACCTTCACTGTGACTGACAGCTACAGAGGCCACGCCTCCTTCCACCTTCACTGTGACTGACAGCTACAGAGGCCACGCCTCCTTCCAACTTCACTGTGACTGACAGCTTCAGAGGCTACACCTACTTCCACAACTACAGAGGCCATGCCTCCTTCCACCTTCACTGTGACTGACAGCTACAGAGGCCACGCCTCCTTCCACCTTCACTGTGACTGACAGCTACAGAGGCCACGCCTCCTTCCACCTTCATTGTGACTGACAGCTACAGAGGCCACGCCTCCTTCCACCTTCACTGTGACTGACACCTACAGAGGCCATGCCTCCTTCCACCTTCACTGTGACTAACAGCTACAGAGGCCACGCCTCCTTCTACCTTCACTGTGACTGACACCTACAGAGGCCATGCCTCCTTCCACCTTCACTGTGACTGACAGTTTCAAAGGCTATGCCTACTTCCACAACTACAGAGGCCACACCTACTTCCACAACTACAGAGGCGATGCCTCCTTCCACCTTCACTGTGACTGACAGCTACAGAGGCCATGCCTCCTTCCACCTTCACTGTGACTGACAGCTTCAGGGGCTACACCTACTTCCACAACTAGAGAGGCCATGCCTCCTTCCACCTTCACTGTGACTGACACCTACAGAGACCACACCTCCTTCCACCTTCACTGCACCTGACAGCTACAGAGTCCACGGCTCCTTCCAACTTCACTAGGACTGACAGCTACAGAGACCACGCCTCCTTCCACCTTCACAGTGACTGACAGCTTCAGAGGCTACACCTACTTCCACAACTACAGCGACCACGCCTCCTTCCAACTTCACTAGGACTGACAGCTACAGAGGCCATGCCTCCGTCCACCTTCACAGTGACTGATAGCTACAGAGGCCACGCCTCCTTCCACCTTCACAGTGACTGACAGCTTCAGAGGCTACACCTACTTCCACAACTACAGCGACCACGCCTCCTTCCTACTTCACTAGGACTGACAGCTACAGAGGCCATGCCTCCTTCCACCTTCACTGTGACTGACAGCTACAGAGGCCACGCCTACTTCCACCTTCACAGTGACTGACAGCTTCAGAGGCCACACCTACTTCCACAACTACAGAGGCCATGCCTCCTTCCACCTTCATTGTGACTGACAGCTACAGAGGCCATGCCTCCTTCCACCTTCACTGTGACTGACAGCTACAGAGGCCACGCCTCCTTCCACCTTCACTGTGACTGACAGCTACAGAGGCCACGCCTCCTTCCAACTTCACTGTGACTGACAGCTTCAGAGGCTACACCTACTTCCACAACTACAGAGGCCATGCCTCCTTCCACCTTCACTGTGACTGACAGCTACAGAGGCCACGCCTCCTTCCACCTTCACTGTGACTGACAGCTACAGAGGCCACGACTCCTTCCACCTTCATTGTGACTGACAGCTACAGAGGCCACGCCTCTTTCCACCTTCACTGTGACTGACACCTACAGAGGCCATGCCTCCTTCCACCTTCACTGTGACTGACAGCTTTAGAGGCTACACCTCCTTCCACCTTCACTGCGACTGACAGCTACAGAGGCCACGCCTCCTTCCACCTTCACTGTGACTAACAGCTACAGAGGCCACGCCTCCTTCCACCTTCACTGTGACTGACACCTACAGAGGCCATGCCTCCTTCCACCTTCACTGTGACTGACAGCTTCAAAGGCTATGCCTACTTCCACAACTACAGAGGCCACACCTACTTCCACAACTACAGAGGCGATGCCTCCTTCCACCTTCACTGTGACTGACAGCTACAGAGGCCATGCCTCCTTCCACCTTCACTGTGACTGACAGCTACAGAGGCCACGCCTCCTTCCACCTTCACTGTGACTAACAGCTACAGAGGCCACGCCTCCTTCCACCTTCACTGTGACTGACACCTACAGAGGCCATGCCTCCTTCCACCTTCACTGTGACTGACAGCTTCAAAGGCTATGCCTACTTCCACAACTACAGAGGCCACACCTACTTCCACAACTACAGAGGCGATGCCTCCTTCCACCTTCACTGTGACTGACAGCTACAGAGGCCATGCCTCCTTCCACCTTCACTGTGACTGACAGCTTCAGAGGCTACACCTACTTCCACAACTACAGAGGCCATGCCTCCTTCCACCTTCACTGTGACTGACAGCTTCAGAGGCTACACCACCTTCAACCTTCACTGCAACTGACAGCTACAGAGGCCATGCCTCCTTCCACCTTCACTGTGACTGACAGCTTCAGAGGCTACACCACCTTCCACCTTCACTGCGACTGACAGCTACAGAGGCCATGCCTCCTTCCACCTTCACTGTGACTGACAGCTTCAGAGGCTACACCTCCTTCCACCTTCACTGCGACTAACAGCTACAGAGGTCACGCCTCCTTCCACCTTCACTGTGACTGACACCTACAGAGGCCATGCCTCCTTCCACCTTCACTGTGACAGACAGCTTCAGAGGCTACACCTCCTTCCACCTTCACTGCGACTGACAGCTACAGAGGCCACGCCTACTTCCACCTTCACTGTGACTGACAGCTTCAGAGGCCACACCTACTTCCACAACTACAGGGGCCATGCCTCCTTCCACCTTCACTGTGACTGACAGCTACAGAGGCCACGCCTCCTTCCACCTTCACTGTGACTGACAGCTTCAGAGGCTACACCTACTTCCACAACTACAGAGGCCATGCCTCCTTCCACCTTCACTGTGACTGACAGCTTCAGAGGCTACACCTCCTTCCACCTTCACTGCGACTGACAGCTACAGAGGCCACGCCTACTTCCACCTTCACTGTGACTGACAGCTTCAGAGGCCACACCTACTTCCACAACTACAGGGGCCATGCCTCCTTCCACCTTCACTGTGACTGACAGCTACAGAGGCCACGCCTCCTTCCACCTTCACTGTGACTGACAGCTTCAGAGGCCACGCCTACTTCCACCTTCACTGCGACTGACACCTACAGAGGCCATGCCTCCTTCCCCCTTCACTGTGACTGACAGCTTCAAAGGCTATGCCTACTTCCACAACTACAGAGACCACACCTACTTCCAATTTCACGAGGACTGACAGCTACAGAGACCACACCTCCTTCCACCTTCACTGCACCTGACAGCTACAGAGTCCACGGCTCCTTCCAACTTCACTAGGACTGACAGCTACAGAGACCACGCCTCCTTCCACCTTCACAGTGACTGACAGCTTCAGAGGCTACACCTACTTCCACAACTACAGCGACCACGCCTCCTTCCAACTTCACTAGGACTGACAGCTACAGAGGCCATGCCTCCTTCCACCTTCACAGTGACTGACAGCTACAGAGGCCACGCCTCCTTCCACCTTCACAGTGACTGACAGCTTCAGAGGCTACACCTACTTCCACAACTACAGCGACCACGCCTCCTTCCAACTTCACTAGGACTGACAGCTACAGAGGCCATGCCTCCTTCCACCTTCACTGTGACTGACAGCTACAGAGGCCACGCCTACTTCCACCTTCACAGTGACTGACAGCTTCAGAGGCTACACCTACTTCCACAACTACAGCGACCACGCCTCCTTCCAACTTCACTAGGACTGACAGCTACAGAGGCCATGCCTCCTTCCACCTTCACTGTGACTGACAGCTACAGAGGCCACGCCTACTTCCACCTTCACAGTGACTGACAGCTTCAGAGGCTACACCTACTTCCACAACTACAGCGACCACGCCTCCTTCCACCTTCACTGTGACTGACAGCTTCAGAGGCCACACCTCTTTCCAACTTCACTGTGACTAACAACTATAGAGGCCACACCTCCTTCCACCTTCATTGTGACTGACAGCTTCAGAGGCCATGCCTCCTTCCACCTTCATTGTCACTGACAACTACAGATACCACACCTACTTCCACCTTCACTGTGACTGACAACTACAGAGACCACGCCTCCTTCCATCTTCACTGTGACTAACAACTATAGAGACCACGCATCCATCCACCTTCACTGTGACTGATTGAATGATTAACCGACCCAGAGGCCACACCTCCTTTCTCTTTCACTGACACTAACAGACCCAGAGGCCACGCCTCTTTCCTCCTTTATTGACACTAACAGACCCAGAGGCCATGCCTCTTTCCTCCTTCACTGACAGTAATAGACTCAGTGGCCACGCCTCCTTCAAAGCCCGATACGTGCTGTTCTGAATTTGTTGTAGCCGTTTTGGAAATATGGAGACCAGTGCCCCAAGATTCATTTGAATCTTTCCAGGCACTTCTTCCACTCCTCCATGTGCCATATCTCCATCCTGGAAGTGAGAGAGTCAGATGAAGAGAGACAGATGGAGGGAGCAGAGGAGGGAGAAGAGAGGAGCGATTGAAGTGGTAGTAAACGGAGGTGGTGAACGAGGGCAGCGCTGACCATCACCATCAACGGAAAAGCTCATCGTTATTGACTTCACCAAGCAGCCACTGGAGACTGACGCCTCAGGCTCTTAGCAAACACACACACACACACACACAGACATTAAAAGACTAATGCTAAAAGATTGCAGGTCAACTAAGGGAGCGATGGAGCTGACAGTTGCACCTTTCCACCATTTTTCTTTTTTTTTTCCACACAAATATAAACACACATCTAAAATAACACCATCGTCACTTTGTTTACAACCAGATTCCACGTGAACAGCTCACTCTTACAGAACTTTACATTTCCTCATGGAACCTGTCCACTCGGCAGCCATTTTGAGAACTTTTTAGCCAGGCTAATGTTCAAATAATGTTCAAATCTAACAGAATTACCATAAATAATTGGTGGTTTTGGTTCATATAACAAAAAAAATCATACATTCCGCGCTCAATTTACTGACTAGTTCTTGTAAAACTCAGGTATTTTGTTTGTTTTTAATCATCTCATCTCATTATCTCTAGCCGCTTTATCCTGTTCTACAGGGTCGCAGGCAAGCTGGAGCCTATCCCAGCTGACTACGGGCGAAAGGCGGGGTACACCCTGGACAAGTCGCCAGCTCATCACAGGGCTGACACATAGACACAGACAACCATTCACACCTACGGTCAATTTAGAGTCACCAGTTAACCTAACCTGCATGTCTTTGGACTGTGGGGGAAACCGGAGCACCCGGAGGAAACCCACGCGGACACGGGGAGAACATGCAAACTCCGCACAGAAAGGCCCTCGCCGGCCACGGGGCTCGAACCCGGACCTTCTTGCTGTGAGGCGACAGCGCTAACCACCACACCACCGTGCCGCCTATTTTTAATCATTCTATGAATATTTTTGCTAAACCTGTGTAAGCTAAGGAATTAGCCAGTGCTAATGTCTCTGTGGAAGCTACTGAAGTTTGATTAGCCGTACATGCAACTGTGAGCGAAATTACAGTGTAAATTTAGTCGTACGCACGAAAATTTAGCAACTTTCCATAATTCGCCAACACTTCTGAGGGAAATGTGTGTATTCTAGATGATTTTATGTCATTTCTGCCAACATGCTGTTTTTAGCTGAACGGCTACATGCTAGCTAGTAATAATATACTGTATACTTTAATATACTCATTGTACAAATACATATTCAATGAATAAACAAATATACTGTATGAGCTAACACTATCTTGTTCTGTCCATGAATATTTTTGCTAAACATGTGTGAGCTAAGGAATTAGCCAGTGCTAATGTCTCTGTGGAAGCTACTGAAGTTTGATTAGCCATACATGCAACTGTGAGCGAAATTACAGTGTAAATTTAGTCGTACGCACGAAAATTTAGCAAATTTCCATAATTCGCCAACACTTCTGAGGGAAATGTGTGTATTCTAGATGATTTTATGTCATTTCTACCAACATGCTGTTTTTAGCTGAACAGCTACATGAGAGCTAGTAATAGTATACTGTATACTTTAATATACTCACTGTACAAATACATATTCAATAAATAAACACAATATACTGTATGAGCTAACACTATCTTGCTCTGTCTATCTCTCTCTCTCTCACACACACACACACACACACACACACACGGCAACATGAAAAAGCTAAACTCGCACAGATTACAGGTCGAATATGGGCCAGAGCTCTGACAGATGGAGCGGGCCATTTAGAATCGCGTCACCCAGACACACACCCGCATACACACACGCAAAGCGCCCGGGGGGTTTCCACGGTGACGGGACACGTTAGCATCAGCCGCTCACAGCTGCCAGACCGCACCAGGAACCGCGACGTGATTGGTTACTTACTCGCTGCTATGAAAATTCAGGCGGAAAGAAATATGAAATGGGGGGGGGGGGGGGGGCACAAAAACTGTGTGTGTGTGTGTGTTTGGTGTTCACTGGACTACACTGGATTTCAGAAGTTCCTGGGCATACACTGTGTCCTGATCAGACCTCTGTGTGTGTGACTGAGTGACAAATTAATCACATTTGCACATGTTTATAAAATAACGTCCACATGATTCATGAGTCTCATCTCATTATCTCTAGCCGCTTTATCCTGTTCTACAGGGTCGCAGGCAAGCTGGAGCCTATCCCAGCTGACTACGGGCGAAAGGCGGGGTACACCCTGGACAAGTCGCCAGGTCATCGCAGCGCCGACACATAGACACAGACAACCATTCACACTCACATTCACACCTACGGTCAATTTAGAGTCACCAGTTAACCTAACCTGCATGTCTTTGGACTGTGGGGGAAACCGGAGCACCCGGAGGAAACCCACGCGGACACGGGGAGAACATGCAAACTCCACACAGAAAGGCCCTCGCCAGCCACAGGGCTCGAACCCAGACTTTCTTGCTGTGACGCGACAGCGCTAACCACTACACCACCGTGCCGCCTGATTTATGAGTCATTTCAAAGATTTGATTCATTCACAAACGACACATCACTAATTCTTAAGTTTTCGGCGCAACCGAAGCTGAGGAAACAACTTCGGCTGCGCTCCCGGAATAACTCCATATATAAATACGCTATGTGACCAAGGCTGCGATCAAAGACGTTTGTTCAAAGACTTTGAATAGCGCCACCTGCAGGACTGGTGCACTCAGCTAATACGTAAACACAGAGCATAATTTCTCTTGTCAGCGTGGATTTGTTTTTCCAGCCACTGCGTTCTCTTTATCATATCTTCGAACTCCTCACAAGTACACAACGAAACGCTTGCGTCGATTCGCTCTGGATAAGATGGCATACATATAAAACAAATAAAGCGACGTAAATAAAGCATCACGCCGAGCTGCAGATCAGAATAAGGTCAGAGCTTTGGAGTTGCACTTTGCGGCAGAGTTTTTAGTTTTAAAGCTAGTTTAAATGGAACGAACCTGATCTAGTAGCTAGCAAATGACCCAAGGAATCCAGAAGGGCCAATTTGGGTGTCAATTAGAAAGAGCGAGTGTGTATGAGTGTGTATGAGTACGTGTGTGTCTCTCTGTGGCTGTTGGAAACTGGTTAACCCTTAAGTGTTTTGCCCTGAGGACGTCATTAAAACTTTAGCAGTGCACCTGGGAGTAGCTGTGGCTAATGCGAAAGAGAGAGAGAGAGAGAGAGAGAGATGCATTTCTGTCTCAAAGTGTTTCAGTAGCCAGGACTCACATATGTCTCTCTCTCTCTCTCTTTCTCTCTCCACACACACGCACAGCTCAACTCCAGAAAGCAGGATGATATTTATAATTGATGGTTGTTCTTCATTTGTGTGGTCATGGGACATACGACTGCAGCCTAATTTCATGAGGAATCTTTTCTTTTCTTTCTTTTTTTTATTTGGGGTGGTTACTTTGGTTTGACACGTTTTCTTTCACACACACACACACACACACACACACACACACACACACACACACACACACACACACAGCTCTCCACTCTCCAGTGATAGAGCAATGAAAGATAGATGTAAGGATGAATCATAAATGCAGGAGAGAGGGAGAGAAAACTGCGCAATATATCACATCAAGGTGTATGTGTGTATGTGTGCGCAGCCCCACAATTCCACTCGAAAAACAAAAGTCAACTCAAAGAGACAAGAAAAAAGAAAACTTCGTATTTATTTGTGAAATTAGTTTAAGAAAAACATTTTTTATTCATTCAATTATTGATCAGGTGTTAATTGAATTTCACAGTGTGAATTATGCAGCGTGTGCTCGTTATGCACAGGGAACGCCACGTCCATGGGAGGGCACGGACCTTGACTCTGCCAGCTCAACATCTGAATGCTTAATTTCCCTGGGTTTCTTTTGTGCATTCCTAATGAACAGAGTCAACATCAGTGTTCTCTGTGTGTGTGTGTGTGTGTGTGTGTGTGTGTGTGTGTGTGTGTGTGTGTGTGTGTTTCCTGGACAACAAGCAGCTTCAGAAAACAGTTTGCTTCAAAAGAAAACCAACATACACTACGTTCACACTGCAGGCTGAAGTGACTCAAATCCGATCTTTTCGCCCATATGTGACCTGTATCCGATCTTTTATTGACAATATGAACGACACAGATCCGATTTTTTCAAATCCGACCCAGGCCGTTTGGATACGTGGTCCTAATTCCGATTCCTATCCGCCCTTTTCATATGCGACTTCAGTCTGAACCGCCAGGTCGCATTCATCCGACTTACACGTCATCAACAACAAGCCACAAACGTCACTATTCTGCGCTGAAGTAGGCGGCGGGTCTCTCAAAAAAAGTTACAACAACATGGCGCATGACATCAATGCGACTCCGCACCCACACGTTCCTTTGAACGGAGGTTGCAGTCACTACCCCGCAGAACTCCTGAGCCAAAACCCTTGCCCTCTTCCTTCTCAACCTCCTCCTTAACATCAGGCTATTGTGCATGTTCTGGCTCCGTCGCAACAACAACTGCATCATCGCCAGGTACTCCATGCTGGCTACTGTCATACACAGGAAACTTTAGGTTACTTCCGTAAACACTGGCCATGCTCACTGCGTGTGACGTCGTCGTATCCTGCAATGCGCATGCGGAACACTTTTAGGTCGCTTTTTGTTCATACTGAGGATCACATACAAGTCGCATATATTTGTTAATGTGAACGACCTCACAAAAAAATCGGATTTCACAAAAAAATCGGAATTGAGCATTAAGCCTTGCAGTGTGAACGTAGTAATACAGTCCCACTTCACTTTGCTCAAACTGATATGTTTGCTTTATTTACCAAAACACCACTATTGGTTTAGTTTTTATCCTGTTAGTTTTGTATCATTTCCGGTTGAATGTCCTGAGGACATCCCATGCCAATGCTGAAACCTTGCAATGGGTCAGTCAAAGTCCTGGACACTCACAGATCCCATGTCCATCATCATTCCCCTGACAAAAGTAACCTCAGGTAGCTGTAGAATTTTTAGCGTGCAATGCTATGTTATGTAGTTATGTCGGTAATGTTTTATAGACTGCAACTTTACCTCTTTGTCTAATATTTCATTTTTTAAAAATCCGATTCGGCTATTGAGCTATTTTGCATTTACATACTCCAATGATGACCCCAAGCATTATTTAATCTCGCAACTAGCAAGCTAGCTATTTGTTTAGCTCAAGAACTCCTATGCAATGTTAGCTAGCTTACAGTATTGAAATGCTTAATGTTTTTGAGCGTATCTCCACCCAAAACATCAGCAAACCTCTGCGTGACATATCAAGGTTCAAACAGTGATGCTTAACATGTGTTTTTGGAAAACTCCGCCCCTCTGCATGCAGGAACCTCACGCAACTGGATGCACAGCGCTTCAGGTCGGTAGTTCATACCCATGTGCACAATTTCAGTACGAACCACTGACTACGGTTTACGTTTGTAGAGTAACGTACCTGATTTGAAGCTGAAATGGGCGTGGCTAAATCCAGAACCATTGTTTTTAAATCAGTTAAATATGATCTGAGAATTAACTCTGGAAACATGGCATGGCATACAGGACTGCCATTTGTGGAGATTTTGTTTGTACCTGGACCATTCTCAGAAAATGTGACGAGTAACGGTAAAGACATTTTAAAAATTTTTGTATACACTAATTTTAGTTACAATCCGTGTAAATCTATTTAATCGACAAAAAAGCATATTTCATGAATTCGCAAAGCAAGAGATATCATTGTTATGGAAAAAAAAAATAATGCCCAGTTGTTGTCTTTACCGTTACCCTGTTACCCTATAGAGTAATGGTAAAGAAAACAGTGGGTAACGGTAAAGACATCTCATGGCATTTCTAGGTCACTGAGTGCAGAAAAAAAGATAAACAAAGTATGCATTTATTATCCCATCCTAACTTGCTACTTGGCTAACTAAACTTTTTCAACATGCAGCATCATTATCTTTGTCATTTGGGAATAACAGCAAAGACCGTTAATTTCCCTGACATTTTGAAATTTCATATTTACCTGATCAGTAGATCCTGGATTCCAACATTCATGCACCAGTGATTTTTCTCAAAATGGCTGCTCAACATCCTGGTCCTTCTTCACATCAAAGCCCTGAGTTACAGCATTATTTTACCATTTGGGTAACGGTAAAGACATCAACAAAGTGCTCATATATTTTAGGCTATACACCAAAAACCATTGAAGCAAAGCTCGTGATCATGATTTTCCACAATAAAAAGTGAAGGTATACATAGAGGTAATATTTCAGAAAGAAAAGTGAAAATAAAATTAAAAACAAAGGAAATATTTTCATTCAAATTTCACTCATCCTCATTTAGACACGTGACAGGAATGACATTTTGGTATATTTAGGCTTAGTAAAAATTTTTGCAAAATCAAACAAGTTGTTTTATCTATCTATCTATCTATCTATCTATCTATCTATCTATCTATCTATCTATCTATCTATCTATTTATTTTTTTTAAGGGCGGCACGGTGGTGTAGTGGTTAGCGCTGTCGCCTCACAGCAAGAAGGTCCGGGTTCGAGCCCTGTGGCCGGCGAGGGCCTTTCTGTGCGGAGTTTGCATGTTCTCCCCATGTCCGCGTGGGTTTCCTCCGGGTGCTCCGGTTTCCCCCACAGTCCAAAGACATGCAGGCTAGGTTAACTGGTGACTCTAAATTGACCGTAGGTGTGAATGTGAGTGTGAATGGTTGTCTGTGTCTATGTGTCGGCGCAGCGATGACCTGGCGACTTGTCCAGAGTGTACCCTGCCTTTCACCCGTGGTCAGCTGGGGTGGGCTCCAGCTTGCCTGCGACCCTGTAGAACAGGATAAAGCGGCTAGAGATAATGAGATGAGATGAGACACACCGCCTAGTGGCCAGTGTTTGTAATTATCAGTCATACACACCGCCTAGGGCGGCGCGGTCACACCGCCTACTGGCCAGTGTTAGTGGGTAAAGAAATAAAACAAAAGAGGCTGGCTATGATATAAGAAAATTCTACAACCCAGAAACAGATGGGAGCTCTGCTTTTAGGCGGTGCCTAAATCTACATATTATAGTCTTTGTTTGCCCTGTGAGCTTTATTTCCTGCATGAAAACATATATAAACGTACAAAATCACGCATCTAACAGGTGGACTATCAATCCAGTGGTTAAACTTTGAAATGTTTTGCGGATGTTTAATTGATCTGAGGTTTGTGAAACGTAAACTCTGCGAATCTTGTGCGAACGTGAGTATCTTTGTTCAGTCCTGACCCAGCTGGAATCTCTTGCCCTGGCTTGTCTATAAAAAAAAAAAAACACACACACACACACACACACACACACACACAGGAGACAGTCAGTCAGGATATGATGTCAGTGTCTGAATAACATCGCTAGACATGTTGGATGGCAGAAGATGTCTGAAAGGAAAACAAATCCTGCACAGCATAAAAGGCTTTTACTGGTGAAGCAAAGCCCATCTGTCAGTGAGCTGAAACTGAATGAAGGAAATCCGCGTCAGAGTGCTTTGGGAAGACGGAATGTGAAGCCGGGGATCTTCGGGCATCTTTCAGGTTGTGTGACAGAGACTCAAATAAGCAATTTATAGTCAAAAGCGCAGTAATGTCACAGTGAGTTAATACATTTCTGACAAAAGGGATGGCCAGAAGCCTTTCACGCCAGTCTGAGAGACTGATCGATAACTACAGCCATTTCAGCAGTGGAGTAAGCCAGTGTTTCCAACTCCACATCCCTGGAGTGGACCTGTTCGGCATAGGAAAGTGGGTTGTTTTTTTTTTTTTGGAGGGGGGAGGTGTCTTGATTGAGCTCTCGGATAACAAGCAAGTGGTAGTAGTGAGGACAATGTCAATACAAGCATCCTCAAACAAGATGTGTTTTTCTCTGCATGTTTAAAAAATACAACGACTGGCCCAAAGATGAACCAATGGAATAACCAACGTAGAAGAAGTGCTAGGATTAACATCAGTCCTCTGATACCCCTTTTCGACCAACCGGGAATGGGTTCTTGAACTGGTTCCATTCAGGATTCTTTGAACCTTGGTGCCAGGTCCTCATTTTCACCCGTTTTGAACAGCACCATTGTGATCATTGATGCGTCATGAATGGAGGGTGTGGCACAAGTCACAACAGTAGTCGCGAGATGGCAGTGCACATGGATCACCTGTGAGTTTTTGTTCTATTAATGTAGATATTTGTTTTTTGGTCCATGTTTTCTGAATATGTATATCCTTTTCCATTGCGTTTTCCACTGCTGCACTCCGCTTCCTCTCCAAACTAATGATGTCATCCTGGTTCACGCTGGAAAAACAAGCTATATTTTGCTTCCATATGGGAAACAACTTTTCAACCAAATTTTTGGTTGAAATGATCAGCATAGTTCAAAATTTGATGCGCAGACCAGACTAGAACTTGGTCCCTGTTGGTGGAAAAGTGGTATATCAGTGTTTTCCACAATTTTACCCACAGAAAGACTTGATTTCACCAATTATTCTGACGATAATGGTGGAAAATATGCATGATTTAATTCGAAACCAATTGTGGTGGAAAGTGTGATGAAATAAAACTAATATAAATCAACTGAGTGACAGTGATACCCTATATAATCTTTTATAATCAGAAATTTTAAATATTTGTTCATACTTGCAGTATTCGTTGCTGCAAAATTCTACCTTTGTGTTGGTGTTTTGTTGATTTTAAGCAATAAAGTGTGTGTCACAAACAAAGCTGAATTCTATTCTGTTGTTGTTGTTGTTGTTGATGATGATGATGATGTTGTTTTGCTTTTGTTTTTGCGGATGTCCAGGTCTGCATAACCAGTCAGCAATGAACAGCGCTGCTAGCCACACCCCTTGTACTACTAGTTCCTGTTAGTGTAGGAACAAAAACTTTTCCACTTTCTGATTTTTTCTGTAAGATGATGATAACATGTGCGTTATTTTTGGATTTCAAATGAGATTAAAAAGAGGCTGGAGAGGAAACCACTGTTTAGAGCTGCGATAAGGTAAGCGATAACTTGTTTCAGGTGTTGTTTGTTAACCTACTAAAAATTGTAATTGTTAGCAAATTGCTGGGGTATAAAGGGAATAAAACACGAAAGGGATTTACTGTCATACCATAACAATCAGTGTTGGTGTGGATTACTTTCCACCTTATCGTGTTTTGGACGTATATGTTGTTATTCTATCCACATTCACTGGACATGAGCAATCGCTTGCTCTGATTGGCTACTCTACTACTAGGATATCAGCTCATATACCGTGAGTAGAGAAAAACAAAATGGTGGCGCGTGTTCCTGAACCAACCGAGGACGAAATAAAAACTCGACGAGAAAACAACCACCCCCCCCCAAAAAAATACGAAAAAGCAACAAAATATGGAATAAAAGTATTTGATTGTAAGAACATATCCTTTTTTAAATTCAGGAATTATTATTATTATTATTATTATTATTATTATTATTATTATTATTATTATTATTATCGCATTTTCCACAAATTGCTCCTGTCATTTCGCCGGTTTGTTTACATTCTAAGCGGAAATTATTTTGTCAGACGTTTTGCATAAAATTTTTATTTATCGCATTTGCAAAAAATAAAAATAAAAGAGCTCCGGTTCTCAAAATTCAGTGAATGTGGATAAAATAAAACAGTTATTCCACTCAAACTCGGTGCTATGCGCCTCGTCAGCTATCAACTCATGTACAACTCGATTTCGTGGAATGACTGTTAATTATCCATGTTAGTGATTTTACGACTGGATTAATGCTCTGAAATACACACCTGATGTCACGACAATGTGGTGACATGCAGTCACAGTAAACAGATTTCTCTTTGCATCATTTTCTACTTGGTAAAGGTTGATTCTACTTGACGGTGTTTTAACATCATATGTTTATCAAATTGAGAGACTCTGCATACAAACATGGCCTTGCTCTGGGCGTCTGCATTTTTCTGAGCGAAAACACTGGAACCCTTTTAGATCAGATCTCGGGGAAAATCGACTTGGACGTTTCACGTACAGTGGCTTGCAGCATATGTAGCAGTGCCTTATTAAGCCATTATTAAACAGAGCAGTGGCTTTTTTGTAATGGACAGATTTATAAAGCAAGTGCTAGCCTACAGGTACATCCTCACCTGAACCGATGGAGGCTAGCCACCCTTAGGCAGGGTATGACTCTCTCACTCCAAATAGCCTGAGGCTACACTTCTAACAGACACACCGACACACCTCTCATCCTCCCTCTCTTCTTTTCAATTTTCTCTCCCTCGCTCGCTCTCTCTGTCCCGATCCTGTGCTCTTTGCTGGCCGGTTGTTGACCTGCTCCCTTCCCTCTGTCTTTCCACTTCCTCTCTCAGCTTTTCTAACCAAAAGCCTACACCAAAGTCCTTCTCAAAGTACACCTCTCTCTCCTCTCCCCATCTGTCCTCTCTCCATCAGTGACCCTCCTGTGTGGAGCTTTCTTTAAAATTCAGATTTTTCTTCAGCCAAAGCAACCAAAATGGCTGACTTCAGTCAAAGCAAATGCATCTCATGGTTACTCTCACTGAACCCGAGGGAATTTCTAAGAGAAGTAATGTTCACTGCTAATACTAGCCAGTTAGCTATCATGTCCTAACCATTTCTGATCGGATTCTTCACAGAGTTGTGTTGATAACATTAATAATCAGGACTGCTAAAGATAAAGCTATAAAGCTGAGCTAACTTGACAGGATTTCAAAGAGAATTGCTCATGTTCATAAATGTTAATAATATAAATAATACAAAATTAGATCAATATCATTCACGAGCGACCTTACAAGATTTCTGACTAGAATTTGAAGTCATATCCATAAAATATGAATAATTTAAACTGATAAAACTAGCCAGCTAGCTTTCTTGAACTAACCTGACAGGATTTTTATGTCTTTCATTTATGTCCTAAATGTTAATAATCTAAACTGCTACAGATAGTCAGCTAGCTAAAATGAGCAAACCTTACATGATTTCTGACAGGATTTTAAATAATATTAATAAATCTTCATCATGACTAACGTGTGCAAACTCGCTGTTCCTAACAGGATTTCTAAAAGAATTGTTCCTATTCATAAATTGTAACAATGTAAACTACTAAGGCTACATCCACATGACAACGGCAACGAGATTTTTTTTTTAGCGGGTAAAAAAAAATCGCGTCCACATGGGCAACAGATCAGTAAAATATCAGGTACATATGGCAACGCAACACTTGCTGAAAATGATGCAATACACATGCCACACCTCTACGTACGTGCGCTGTAAGACGGTCCCATCGGAGACACCAGAACAATAGAAGAAGTAGGACGCATGTGCATAAACCCCTTCTTCTACCCGGCGTGCTGCTTGTTCTAGTCATGTGGTTGTGATGTCATCGTAAACAAATCCGTTCTACTCATCCAGACGACTTCGCAATGACGCCGTTGCCAGATTTTTCCACTCTGGAAACCGTTCTCAAAAAATATCGTTTTGGGGCACTCAAAACACCGGTGCCGTGTGGACGCCAGGCCGAAATGATAAAAAATTTTATCGGATTCACCTGAATCCGTTGCCGTGTGGACAGGGCCTAAAGGCCCCGTCACACTTATTCGGAATTATCAGGAATCAAGCAGAACCAGCCGGAATGAAAAATTTTTAAAAATTCGTGCCACATTTGGGCGGGAATTTCGAACTGACCAACATTGTTACAGCTTTGTAAGAATGCCGGTTGAATACTTAGAATGCGCTTCAAACCCGCTTCGAATGATTCTTGCACATTCCATGTGTATTAGCTTTCGAATGCAGTTCAAATGTAGTTGGAACATAGTAGGAATACCTAGAATGCTGTTAGAATGCAGTAAGAATATTAAGAATACACTTCGAATGCCGTACGAGTGAGGTTCGATTGCTGCCCGAATACCACCCGAAGTCTAGTCGGAAGGTGCTTCGAATGCTGTACGAATTCACCTCAAATGCAGTCAGAACACTCCTGGAATAGCCGCAGAATATGTTTTGAACGTCTACGAATTCAAAGAGAACGCAGCTTGAATACTTAGAATGTACTTCGAATATCCCAGAATATACGAAGAATTTTCATTCTGACAGCATTCTGGCTCATTTGAGGCATATTCGGGACATTCTGGCAGGATTTGAAGTGGCTTGCCATTTCAATTTTTCCCTCGAACGCGATCAGAAGGTTTCGAATGCTGTTGGAATGCCATAAGAATATTTAGAATGCAGTCAGAATGCAGTTAGAATACACTTCGAATGCCGTTCGATATTTCTCCTCTTCGAACACACCTCGAATGTTTTGAGCATGAGCAAAACATTCGGGCCGGCCACAAGAATGGGTCCGAATGTTTGGAAAGCACTCAGAATGCAGTCAGAATTTTTAGAATATACGAAGAATTTTCATTCCGACGGCATTCCGCCTCTAGTGTGACTACCCTATAAAATTTAACAGCTAGCTATTATCACCTAACCTGATAGGATGTCTAGGATGATTTTTAAGACATTCATAAATGTTAACAGTTATTTAAAAAATCTAAACTACTGAAGATAGCCAGATAGCTCTGATGAGCTAACCTGACAAGATTTCTGACAGAATTTGTTATATTAATAGTTGTTCATAATTCTCGCTGCTAATACTAGCTAGCTCATTAATATGAGCTAATGACATTATTTCTGACAGAATTTATCACTTATATTAATAATTGTTCATAATTCCCGCTGCTAATATGAGCTAGCTCATTAATATGAGCTAACCTGACAGGATTTCTGACAGAATTTATAAGTTATATTGATGTGTTCATAATTCTCACTGCTAATACTGTTTTAACAAAATGATTTGTTTCTTTTATGTGCAAATAAACAATAAACAATAATAAACAATACTCGCTAGCTCTTTAATATGAGCTAAGCTGACAGGATTTCTGACAGAATTTATCAGTTATATGAATAATTGTATGTAATTCTCATTTTTAATACTAGCTTGCTCATTAATATGAGCTAATGACATTATTTCTGACAGAATTTGTAAGTTATATTAATAATTGTATATAAATCTCACTGGTGATACTAGCTAGCTCTATAATATGCCCTAACCTGACAGGATTTCTGACAGAATTTATCAGTTATATTAATAATTGTTCATAATTTTCACTGTGAATACTAGCGAGTTCTTTAATATGAGCTAACCTGACAGGATTTCTGACAGAATTTATGAATTATATGAATAAGTGTATGTAATTCTCATTGCTAATACTAGCTAGCTCATTAATATGAGCTAATGACATTATTTCTGACAGAATTTGTAAGTTATATTAATAATTGTTCATAATTCTCACTGGTAATACTAGCTAGCTCATTAATATGCCCTAATCTGACAAGATTTCTGACAGAATGTATACGTTATATTAATAATTGTTCATAATTCTCGCGAGTTCTTTAATATGAGCTAACCTGACAGGATTTCTGACAGAATTTATTAATAATTGTACGTAATTCTCAATATGAGCTAGCTCATTAATATGAGCTAACCTGAGAGGATTTCTGACAGAACTTACAAGTTATATTAATAATTGTTCATAATTCTCACTGCTAATACTAGCTAGCTCATTAATATGAGCTAATGGCATTATTTCTGACAGAATTGATCACTTAAATTAATAATTGTTCATAATTCCCACTGCCAATACGAGCTAGCTCATTAACATGAGCTCACCTGACAGGATTTCTGACAGAATTTTTAAGTTATAGGAATAAATGCATGATGATGAGTAAACCTGACAGGATTTCTGAGAGTATTTTTATCCTATTCATAAATGGATGTAATTTTTATTGCTAATGCTAGCATACTTGTTAATATGTGCTCAACTGATGAGAAAAGAAAAGAAAAGCTCAGTTTCAATCTTAAAACAACTGTTGTGACTTTCCTATTCATTAACATTTGATCAGTATAGTCTTTCAGTTTCACATAGGCCTAGCTGTTCCACTCAAAAACACAAAAGTCTCTCTTATGCCTTCGAAGCCTCCTGATCCACAGTTACACTCTTTTGCGGATGCACATATGGACAGCTGTGGACACCACGGACAAGTAGCTGCTCCTATTATACCCAAGTCTGCTTGATAGGCACGTGAATTAGATCAGCATCTACATCAAAATGATAACATCCATGCAAGAAGAAGAAGAAGAAGAAGAACTGCTTTGTCTGTTGTACAATCGCTCAAAAAAAAGTATGGAAAGCAAGAAAGTGGGGTGTTTGGATTGAGACTCAATTCTTGGATAAGAGACTGTCTTCACTCATCTCCACAATCACTTCCTATGCCAATGAGCATGATCATGTACCAACATGAGGAGAAAGGCATTATGGGATACCACCAACCTCCTGCCTGCAGCAACTACAGCTTTCATCTCTTTCAGTGGGTGAGATGCCCAAAGGACGTGTCCTTCTCTCTCAGACCCCCCTCCAGAGGCAGCTCACTACACTAGGCTAGATATCAAACTCTAGCATACACTCTGGGACTAATCTGCAAGCTCTCTAACTCACATTAAAGCTAATTTATGGAGAGCTGGTGAGTTAACATGCAACACAACCAATATTCAAATTCCTTTACCTAAAGAAATGAAAAATGCTAATTATGGAAAGCATGCTAATTTAACAGCAACTGCAGTGGATTTGTGGTCCAGACTTTTCCTTAAACAAGGCTACTGACTTAAAATGAGTCAGATTATTTTCATCCAATGCAAGCGCTAGTGTCAAGATAGAATGGATGGCTAAAAGTGATCCATAATCAAGTGCGTTAAGATTTCCGGGCTGAGGCATTGAGTGGATTCCATTACATGCTGGATAAATAATGCAGCCCACTACCTCCTGCATAAAAATATACTCAAAACACACAATAACAACATGTACAGCAAATGCTTTGAATACTGGGTGGGGGGGGGGGGGGGGTGTTACACACTCACTTTTACCCCAATATCAACTCTGCCAATAAACTGAATAAAAAGGTATGAAAATATAGATATTACAGTGTTGTGCTATCCTCAAGGAGAGCACTTAGCAATTTGCATATTCATATATGCAAATGAAAACATGAATAATTTCCCTCACCACCTTTGCCTCTCTCCAAAGGTTACAGCCCATTAATTAAAACCCAACAATTAGTGTGAAGACTCTACATTATTTATTGTTTTTTTTTTTCCCAGCACTGCATGGAGCAGTCATAAATAATATCAGCGGTGGCCTCTTTCTCTCTGACCTGTTAAAATCACATGGCCAGTTCACTGCTGGTCAATGCTACTTTTCACGTTTACCTCCCACTGAATACCTAACACAGCAAATCAAATCTCCACCAGAGAATCAGCTTCACAGAGACTCCATAAACAACTCTTCATACATCTAAATCACTGAGTTGGGTTTATTAACAGCTCTTTATGATGAAATTAACAGTTGCTCAGCTGCTGTGCGGCTCAGTGGCTCTCCTCTTTTAGTTTTATTCTTTACCTGCTGAGCCTGTCAGAGCATTAATATTAACATTGTCCTCAGATCAATTTAAAGAAGGAAGGCATGTGACACTAAACTACATTTATCAGTTTTGTCTTTCCTTCTCTTGCATTTCTCATGGGGTTCTTACCCATAACATCTTATTCCTGCCATCCTCAGACTCTGAATATACATCCACACCAAGACTCAGCTGATTTCAATGACTCACATGATGGCAGAGAGCCAATGACCCACAGATCACCCTAACGACCCTCTAGGCTGCTAACACCATTCACATCTGGCCTCCAGTGACCCTAACACCTACAGGATGACTGAGCCCATGTTTACATTAGACCGTATCAGCGGATCATCAGATTAACGTTTTTAAAACGATTAGTGTGCACACAGCAACACCAATACACGATTTGCGTGCATACAGCAACACCAATACACGGATACGCTCAGCTCTGCAGGCATCCTGCGCTCCAAATCACTCCGCCCTGAACAGCGAGTGCCCTCTGGAGGGTGCGCACTCCGGCCCTGCGCAGCTCACAGAGTGCACGAGTGAAGCACACTAGCAGTGTTTTCGGGACTGAGCCGCTGTGTGTGTGATCCCAGCGCATATTACTTACCACTTGCAAGTGGAAGGATGGCAAGCCTAAAGACAATCATAAGTACACAATGGGCAGTATTTGCATCAGTATTTGCAGTATTTTCATACTTTTATGCTCTTTAATGAAAGGTGATACAAGGCGGAAGTCCGCGCCGTTTTTCAGCAGCACATGACCAACGCCAGCGAATCAGGAAGGTGGATGTCACAGTGACGTTGTCCAATGACGACGCCAGCTAGAGCTCAGCACAGCATATCCGCGTATCTCAATGTTTACACAGCACCGGAGCTGACACGATCTGGATTGAATACGTGGACCCTGGCGGATTCCCGTTTCCCGGCGTTACCAGGCGGTTTAATGTAAATGGACAGTGCATCCGCGAAGAAAACGAGACAGATACGGTCTAATGTAAACTTGGCCTGAGAGGGTCAACAACCCATGTGACCTCAATGACTCTTCTTAGGGTTGCTTTTGATCCACAAGAGGATAAATACCTGGAACTCCCCACTAGTCAGACAGAACTGAAGAAGCCTTTCAGATGAGTGGTGAAATGTCTTCAAGAATTTCAAGCAAGTCCAGTTGCCTTCTTTAGCACCTATGGTCATCCTCAGGCTCATGGATGCTATAAACTCGTCCTATTATCCACATCCTACCACTGGCATCACGAGACACCGCAATCTCTTTCTGGCATCCAGATCCTACTTCTACCATCTTGCCAACAAGCTTTGTTTCCTATCTAGATCTTGCACCTACCATACTGAGTCTCACAAGCTTATGTTCCCATTCCAAATTATATTCCTACCATTTGGAGGCTGACAAGCTTCTACTCCTGTCCAGATCCTGACCAACAAGCTTCTTCTCCCATCTAGATCCTGCACATACCATCCCGAGTCTCACAAGCTTATGTTCCCATTCCAGATCCTATTCCTACCATTCTGAGGCTCACAAGCTTCTGCTCTTATCCAGATCCTGACCAACAAGCTCCTTGTACCATCAAGATACTACTCCTACCACCTTGAGGCCCACAATCTCTTTCTGGCATCCAGATCCTACTTGTACCATCTGGCCAACAAGCTTCATCTCCCATCTAGATCCTGCACCTACTACCCCTGAGCCTTACAAGCTTATGTTCCCATTCCAGATCATATTCCTACCATTCTGAGGCTCACAAGCTTCTGCTCCTCTCCAGACCATGACCAACAAGCTCCTCATACCCTCTAGGTACAACTCCTACCACCTTGAGGCCCACAATCTCTTTCTGGCATTCAGATCTTACTTCTACTATCTGGCCAACAAGCATCTTTTCCCTTCTAGATCCTGCATCTACCACCCTGAGCCTCACAAGCTTATGTTCCCATTCCAGATCATATTCCTACCATTCTGAGGTTCACAAGCTTCTGCATCTGTCCAGATCCTCATCAACAAGTTCCTTGTACCATCTAGATTCTACTACTCCTACTATTTTGAGGCCTACAATCTCTTTCTGGTGTCCAAATTCTACTCAACAGATTCTGACCCAGATCATACTCCTGTTCTCTTGAGATCCATGAGTAAATTCTTCAATTCAAACCCTATCTCTATCAACCAAGGTTCTGCTGCAATCTAGAACCAACTTCTTGCATCCTGAGATCTACGAGCTCCTTCTACCAATTAGAAACTATTGCTGTCATCTTGAAGCTCACAAGGTCCTTCTCCTATGCAAATTCTTCTCTTATCATCCTGAGATACATAAGATTTTGCTGCAGTCTGGATCCAGTTTCTATCATCCTGAGGCCTGCAACCCCTATATAAAAAAAAAAAAAACTACCTGTCCCCCAGACCCTGCTTCTGCCATCCAGAGATCCACAGTCTACTCCTATCACGTTGAGGCCCAGAAGCAACTTCTACTTAGACTGTCCCGAGACCCATATGCTACAAAATCCTATTCTCATCCAGGTGATACTCAACAAGGTCTTTCTCCCATCCAGATCCTCCTACTGCTGTCTTGACTAAATTCTCTCATCTAAAAGCAATTTCAACTATCCTAAGGACCAAAAGTTCCCACTCCTATTAAAATCCTATGTCTCCCACCATGAGATCTTGCTCCCTTTCACATCCTCCTCTACCTTCTAAATAGTACTACTACCTTGTTGCTCACACCACAAATTCAATCTGCTATCTTGCCATTAAGGCTCTACTTTCACTCTCCTGGGGTCCAAAAGTTCCAGCTCACATCCAGATCCTTCTTCTACCATCTGGTCAACCAGCACCTTCTGCAATTTACAATAGCTTAGCTTTTTTTTTTTAGCAGCTTTTCCTACCCAGATGATTCCATCCTCATAGTGAATTAAACTTAAAGATCCAGCCCTCACACATCAGCAGTACTGAAATCATTTTGCCGACATCTCATCATAGTGAACCTGTTGCTTATATCCATCCATCCATCCATCCATCCATCATCCATAACTGCTTATCCTGTGCAGGGTCGCGGGCAAGCTGGAGCCTATCCCAGCTGACTATGGGCGAGAGGCGGGGTACACCCTGGACAAGTTGCCAGATCATCACAGGGCTGACACATAGAGACAAACAACCATTCACACCTACGGTCAATTTAGAGTCACCAATTAGCCTAACCCTTCCACACAGAAAGGCCCCCATCAGCCACTGGGCTCGAACCCAGAACCTTCTTGCTGTGAAGTGACAATGCTAAACACTACACCACCATGCCATCCTTGTTGCTGATAGATTTTTGTAATTGTATTAATGTTAGAAACTCCTTGAACAAAACAACTCTCGTAGATCCAACAGCGGATGTACGGAAAGTGTTCCTTTTACACTGATTTTTTTTTTTTGACAGAATGCACATTCCTGAGTCACTATTACACAGTTCTGGTAATATACACTCACCGGCCACTTTATTAGTTTGATGCAGTTCTCTAATCAGCCGATCCCTTGATGCATCAAATCATGCAGATACAAATCAAGAGCTTCAGTTAATGTTCACAATGTTCAAACATCAGAATGGGAAAAATTGTGATCTCAAAGTGTGGCATGGGTGTTGGTTTGAGCCAGATGGACTGGTTTGATTGAGTATTTCAGAAACTGCTGATCTCCTGGGGTTTTCACATACAGTCTCTAGACAGAATGGTGCGAAAAACAAAAAACAAACATTGTGTGAGTGAGTGAGTGAGTGAGTGAGTGAGTGAGTGAGTGAGTGAGTGAGTGAGTGAGTGAGTGAGTGAAAGTTCTGTGGGTGGAAACAAACACCTTGTTGTTGATAAGAGAGGTCAGAGGAAAATTGCAAGACTGGTTTTGAGCTTTTTTGCCAGGAAGGATCTAATAACTCATATAATCACTCTTTACAACTGTGGTGAGCAGAAAAGCATCTCAGCATGCAATAGCAGAACAGAAGAAAACATTGGGTTCCACTCCTGCAGCCAAGAACAGGAAAAGTGGACGGTGAGTGAATATCTACATTCCATGAAAATCAATCTACCTTCCTTGATTTCTCATCTCATTATCTCTAGCCGCTTTATCCTGTTCTACAGGGTCGCAGGCAAGCTGGAGCCTATCCCAGCTGACTACAGGCGAAAGGTGGGGTACACCCTGGACAAGTCGCCAGGTCATCACAGGGCTGACACATAGACACAGACAACCATTCACACTCACATCTACAGTCAATTTAGAGTCACCAGTTAACCTAACCTGCATGTCTTTGGACTGTGGGGGGAAACCGGAGCACCCGGAGGAAACCCACACGGACACGGGGAGAACATGCAAACTCCACACAGAAAGGCCCTTGCCGGCCACGAGGCTCGAACCCGGACCCTCTTGCTGTGAGGCGACAGTGCTAACCACTACACCACCGTGCCGCCTCCTTGATTTCTTTCTGTGGGAAACATGTTTTCAGAAAACAAATCTGTCCTGGAACAAACGTGATTTTTGAAGTTAGAAAGAAATGAAGCTGCTGTTAAGACAGTGATGGGGATTGAACCCATTGCGGAGAAATGTAGAGGGTTAGAGTGAGTCGATCAGGCCACGTTAAAAACTCTAATAACCCAGTAGGCTGGATTATCACTCCTGATATCCTGAAAAAATTGACCAAAGCATGGCAAGCATCTGAAATTGCTCATGTTGAAGGTGCATCAAAGGGAATGACCTTCCTTCCATTACATCTTAAGAGTTACAAACTGATTTTAGCACATGAAACAGCCTCAGAAGTTTGTGTGTGTGTGTGTGTGTGTGTGTGTGTGTGTGTGTGTGTGTGTGTGTGTGTGTGTGTAGGGGGGATTGCCTGTACACTTCGATATTTTGCAGAAAGTCACTTCACTTAAAATATATTTGTAGATTTCAAGGCCAGTAATAACACTAAATCATCCACACGCTGCTCTTTATTGAGACATGCTTTGAAGTCTTCTTAATAAATTACCTGCCACTTTATCTCTCTTGGAGTGAAAAAGCCGTGCAATATTTATCAAGCTTCACAAAAAAATTTTTTTGAATGTTGAGAGGTTTTAAAAAAAAAATCCTTGAAAATTTCATCAAAAGTATTCTAATCATGCAATCATCAGGTCAGCTAATGAGTTAGCAGGAGCGAGGGCCTGAGTCGCCAAGATTGACGATAAAAAGTGGGAGTGTTTTTCTCTCTCTCTCTCTCTCTCTCTCTCTCTCTCACTCGCTCGCTCACCCTGGCTCATCAAAGCTGAGCCTCATTAGGCCATCATTCACTGGTCCATTTGATTATAGTTTCACTTTTTAAAGTGGAAAATTTCACTCATTATGCTCATTAGTTTTCAAGGTCGTCGTTTGAAGCCGTTGCTGTCGATATGAGATAAATCGACTCTTCGTTTCCTCTTTCTCTTTCGCGCTCTTTCCATTTTTTCATTCGCAAATACAGTCTCATTTTGCAGTGAAGTTTAGCATCTGTCGTTATTATTATTTTTCTTCCTGTGTGATGGATCATATATTTATAATCATAATGTTGGTCCAGGCGGCACGGTGGTGTAGTGGTTAGCACTGTTGCCTCACAGCAAGAAGGTCCGGGTTCGAGCCCCATGGCCAGCGAGGGCCTTTCTGTGCGGAGTTTGCATGTTCTCCCCATTTCCGCATGGGTTTCCTCCGGGTGCTCCGGTTTCCCCCACAGTCCAAAGACATGCAGGTTAGGTTAACTGGTGACTCTAAATTGACTGTAGGTGTGAATGTGAGTGTGAATGGTTGTCTGTGTCTATGTGTCAGCCCTGTGATGACCTGGCAGCTTGTCCAGGGTGTACCCCGCCTTTCGCCCGTAGTCAGCTGGGATAGGCTCCAGCTTGCCTGCGACCCTGTAGAACAGGATAAAGCGGCTACAGATAATGAGATGAGGATGAGAATGTTGGTCCAACGTGAACTGTACACACCATTACTCCAAACGTAACCAATCAGCTAAAGCGTTTGTTTGTTTGTTTGTTTGTTTGTTTGTTTGTTTGTTGTACCAAAGCTACAAAACTTAAACGATGTTATTGGATTCCGCATGTTGCTGATTTCTAGAAGTTTGACTTTTGACGTACTTGACTGATTTACCCAAGAGCCAATAGATTTCAAAATATGCTATGCCACACCCCATGCTGAATCAAAACCTGAATCGTGACAGTAGCTTGGCTAGTAAGGCAAGCTAAATCTGGAGAACAAGGAAAAGTTTACCTTCCACACCTCACACAAATCCCTCTGTCTTTGAAATGAATAAACTCTGACTGGTTTTTTTTCTCCATTGAGCGATAGGTGGAAAAAGGAAACACATGCAGGAAGTCATACGGTGAGAAAACACACTAACGAGATACGAGTGCAGAGCAAGACACGCCCCCTGGGGGCAGGGCGTATAGAGTATAGATGTTCTAGAGTATAGAATGAGTCAACAAAAATTGCAATAATGTTTCCTGGAAATAATGAAATATAAAATTAAAACGATTTTTTTTTGCTTTTTTTTTTCAAATAGAACGGCGGCTACAATTATCGACAGTCCATAATTATCGACACCGTTTCAGATTTACCAATAAAAAACAATTTTACAAAGGTGAGTTTCAGTTCCAACAGTTATTATTGGTTAATTAATCAACCAGAAGACCCGCCTCGCCTTTTGATCTTGTCCTCTGATGACACAGCTCATTACTTGAGATGGAATTTTTTTCAGCATGATCAGCAATTTTTCGGAAAACCCGGACGTTATCATCGCAGGTGAGCATGGTGGAAAGCTCATGGACGTGTTTTTACTGATCAAATTCACTGATATTTCATGATCTCCTTGTCGAAACCTACTTTGTTTCTTACTCTTTCATTTGAAGTCACAATTTTGTATCAAAACGCACGTTTGAGAAGTCACGTGAGGTGTCGATAATAGTGATCACTTTCACCGATGTCCACCATTATCAACACCCTGTGGAATTAAGGGACATTTACAACTGTTATGGATCGATCTTTGTGTAACATTGTTGAAGTAGATGAAAAAATTTTTAAAAGTGCTGTGATTTATAATAATTTTTTTTCTGATTCATAACAGAATGGAATGTTTATAGAGTATCTGGAATCCGATTGCAATAAATAGAAATAGAATTAGACCAGAATTAAATTCCGAGCAAATAAAAAACATGATATGCTTTTGAAATATTCTGATTTTTTTCCATTCCATTCAGAATATATATATATATATATATATATATATATATATATTGCAGTTTGTTGTAAATATCTACCACATATTACAATATCAGTAGACATTTTATATTTTGGTTCGGGAAATGACATGCGACCTTTGACCTGGATGTTCATGTGGTCACAATATCAATTCCCTGTTGACATTTATTGGTAAACTACAAAACTAGAAATTAATACAAACAACAACAAATGATGAACAAAATGTTATCTACGAAAATACTTAGAAAGTGGGTAGAAAGTGGAACAAAAAGATTTTCTGATGCAGCTTAAACATTATCGCTTCATTTGTTTACAATCATTAGAATTACTTCTTCATTTATGTAAACACCCACATCCATATATTTATATAAAATATATTTTGTACTAAATATAAGTCTCTGTGAAACAAATTTTAAATAAAAACTATGTTTTGTTAACTTAATACCACATACTGATTACTTTTTTAGAAATAATCATCTGGGTGTCGATAACTGTGGACAAAGGTGTCGATAATTGTGGAATGGTGTCGATAACTGTGGACAAAGGTGTCGAAAACTGTGGACAAATGTGTCAATAATTGTGGACAAAGGTGTCGATAATTGTGGAACGGTGTCGATAACTGTGGACAAAGGTGTCAATAACTGTGAACAAAAGTGTCAATAATTGTGGAACGGTGTTGATAACTGTGGACAAAGGTATCGATAATTGTGGAATGGTGTCAATAACTGTGGATAAAGATGTCAATAACTGTGGACAAAGGTGTTGATAATTGTGGAACGGTGTCGATAACTGTGGACAAAGGTGTCGATAATTGTGGACAAAGGTGTCAATAATTGTGGACAAAGCTGTTGATAATTGTGGAATGGTGTCGATAATTGTGGACAAAGGTGTCAATAATTGTGGACAAAGCTGTTGATAATTGTGGAATAGTGTCAATAACTGTGGACAAAGGTGTCAATAACTGTGGACAAAGGTGTCGATAATTGTGGAATGGTATCGACAACTGTGGACAAAGGTGTCAATAATTGTGGAACGGTGTCACATGATCTGATTCGCTAAGTGATCAGGAATCAACTCTTTTTTTTCCAGTGTTAGTTTGAGTAATTATTCATGCACATTTTACGTATTGAAAGTCTTTTATACTTTTGCAATGGCCAAAAGATCGTTAAGGTGTCGATAATTGTCACTGCTGCTGTAGATTTAAAAAGTCACGTAAGAGGAAGTAAATAGTTGTTAATCTTATTAAAGCCGATGATAATTAAATGACTAAACGGTGGTAATTATTACGTATATGTTTACGTATGTACTGTATCTTATTTATATTCTAGCCCTCAAACAGTGTTAGCATTTAGTATTAGCAACATGTGACATAAGAAAGAAAGAGTGCTAACTTTTGCGTAATGTATCATTATTGTTATACTATTATAGTAGCATTAAAATAATTATAAATATAGTATGATGCTGACATTAATTAAATAATATGAACTAAAATTTTAATCATTACTAAAATTAACATCCGTGTTGGATGGAAATAAAGATATACTGGCATTGAGAGAGAGAGAGAGAGAGAGAGAGAGAGAGAGAGAATGTGTGTGTGTGTGTTTAGTTGTAAATGTAGCGTGTGATTGAGGCCTAAGGCTGACTGTAGATATTAAAGCACAATCAATACGGACTGACGCGTCTTCCGAACCTATCTGACATCTACCGCTTCCTGTCTTTCTCTTTTACCTTTCCTCATTCTGCTTCATAAATCTCTCTCTGACACGTTACACACCACGTGTGTGTGCTCTAATATATTTAAGAGCACACACACACACACACACACACACACACACACACACACACACACACACACACACACACACACACACAGTGTCAGGGCTGATAGAAGCTCTTCACTAATTAATATCTCAGTGCATTTAAATAAAGATTCTATAAAGAATTATTGTAATTCAAACACATAAGCTTTTAAAGTCTCGGTTTATGATTTTAAAACGCATTTATTTTGAGTAATTGATCATAAAGGTGTGTGATTTTTGTGAGTGTGAGGGGTGTGTGGTGTTGAGAAACTTCTTTATCCATGAGATAAAATGTAACGGCTGTACATGCGTCATTTCATATCATCGTAAATACCTGTATCATGTTCCCTCTACATATCTATTACTGTGTGTGTGTGTGCGTGTGTGTGTGCGTGTGTGTGTATGTGTGAGATCCTGACAGCCACATGTTCGTCACCGCTGTTTAAAGGATTAACAAGTCCTGAGGCATTAATTGCTAATTGCACTTAATTACACTTTAATGACAACCTGCCTGACCAAACCCCGCCCCTGAGAGCTGTCACTCAAACTCACATCGTCATGGAAACAGCCAAGGCCTACTTTCCCAGGAGGATTACTGCTGTACAGGCAGACTTGAGCTAACGAGCTAATACGCACGCACACACACACACACACACACACACACACACACACACACACACACGTGCGGAGCTATACTTGTATACATCGGAAACAGAAGCTCCTGTTTACTCAAGAAACAGGGACAAAATCAAGACAGACAGACAGACAGACAGACAGACGGACGGAAAGTGTGAATTGTCTCACTTGTCTTGTGTCTTGTTCTACGGCTGAAGCAGGACACACAACTTTCATACTTAATCTCAGGTTCCACCTCTCACACCTGTTTGGTTCTCTGGCAAAAAGTGGAACTGAATCTTAGGGGTACTTAGTTCCAGTACGGCTCATCTGGTGATGGAAAGTATGACAAATGTACCATAGTGTACCATAACATACCGTATCGTACCGTAAGGTGGGAAACACTTCAATTCTCTTTATTCCTCACCGGTGTGTGAACGCACAATGTGGACTGGTTTGAGGCCGATCATTATCTACAGAGAGAGAGAGAATGAGAGAGAGAGAGAGAGAGAGTGTGTGTGTGTGTGTGTGGTAAAAAGCACTCACTCTGGAGGGACCATGGTGCCCTGAGCGAGACAAACAGGAACTTCACTCAGCATCCACACCAAACACACACAATCAACCTGACGCTGCAGCCATGCACACACACACACACACACACACACACACACACACACACACACACACACACACACACACACACTATAAGAGAATAGCTACTGAGTTCTAAATCTGCACACTGACAGATACACACACTCACATACACAAAGTCAAGAATTACTGCCTGCACACTTCTAGCCATACTGTATGTAGCACACACTCCAGCTTCAAACACCACACACACACAAGCTCCAAACACACTTTGATGTAAGAGAAACAGGGGTGCTGTATTTGTGTGTGTGTGTGTGTGTGTGTGTGTGTGTGTGTGTGTGTGTGTGTGTGTGTGTGTGTGTGTGTGTGTGATGAACATTTGGGTGCAGGCTGGGTGTAAGGTGGGGTGTCTGAGGGATGTATGTGGGGAGGGCGGGTCTGTGGGGAATATGTGTGTGTGTGTGTGTGTGTGTGTGTGTGTGTGTGTGTGTGTGTGTGTGTGTGTGTGTGTGTGTGTGTGTGTGTGTGTGAGGGGCAGGAGAATGGTGTCAGCTGTGCAGGCAGCAGAAAGCCGACATCTTAATAAAACAGCCTCGGGCAAAAGCCCATTAAAGACTTCACAAGGCAGCCTCCCCTCTGCCAGGTACACACACACACACACACACACACACACACACACACACACACACACATTACACAATGCAGCTGTCTGTCTTTGTGTGTGTGTGTGTGTGTGTGTGTGTGTGTGTGTGTGTGTGTGTGTGTGTGTGTTGCATCAATCCACAACTGTGTGTATCAGGCAAAAGTTGTGTAGATTTTGCGCATGTCATTTTCAGTGAAGCAGTTGAAGGGGGCATGGCCTATATTCTTGGCAGCCCAGGAGAAGGGGTGTGGCCTGTTTACCCGTACCTGTCAATCACAGAGAAGAAGGTGAAGTTGATGCGTCCTATGTACCTTTCAAACCGCAAGTTGGCCTAGTGGTTAGCGTGTCCACCTCGAGATCGCGAGTTCTACTCGTGGCCAGGTCACATCAAAGACCATCATAAAAATGGCACCTAATGCCGTCTGGCGAATCACGCTGCAATACAGATGCAAGTGGGGAGTCAAACTCTCGTAGTTACCAGAGGACCCCCCACACACACACTGTAACCCTAGCTATGTACGGTAATACACTGTAAGAAGTCTTTCAGTGGTATTGTCCATTTTACTTTATTTTTAAAAGTATATTTATTCCAATAAATCAATTTATTTTTCTTTTTTAGTTTTTTGAGTTATCTATAAGTAAAAAGTGTGAATATTTTCGTAACTTACTTTTTTCATCTCATCTCATTATCTGTAGCCGCTTTATCCTTCTACAGGGTCGCAGGCAAGCTGGAGCCTATCCCAGCTGACTACGGGCGAAAGGCGGGGTACACCCTGGACAAGTCGCCAGGTCATCACAGGGCCGACACATAGACACAGACAACCATTCACACTCACATTCACACCTACGGTCAATTTAGAGTCACCAGTTAACCTAACCTGCATGTCTTTGGACTGTGGGGGAAACCGGAGCACCCGGAGGAAACCCACGCGGACATGGGGAGAACATGCAAACTCCACACAGAAAGGCCCTCGCCGGCCACGGGGCTCGAACCCAGAACCTTCTTGCTGTGAGGCGACAGCGCTAACCACTACACCACCGTGCCGCCCCACTTACTTTTTATGTGAGAAAATTAATTTAATTGGACTTCAACATAAATTGATTTAACAAAACTCAGTTTAAACATTTATATCAGACGTAAAACATCACGACCCGCCCACCTGCAGCAACGGAAGAACAAGCCTATAGGCAGTCAGCCATGACTGTCAGCTTGCACTTACAGTATGAACAGCTATTTTCTTGTGTCTGTTCAAAATCATTATACATTGTACATTGAGTGGAATTCTTCAGAATGTTGTAACGGTTTGTCCTGTTCAGGTTTTATACAAAGCTGCAGGTCATCGTTTATTGGTGTGTAAATTGTTAAGTTTTTTATGTTTTATACACACTAAATTGCCCCACTGTGAAGCTCCAGCTGGTCAGAAGGAGGGATCTGTGAGTTGTTTAAAGCCTCGGTCACAACCGGCCGTACGTGCTCCTACGGCCGGTCTACGTGCAAAAAACGCAAGAAACGCACGGAGGGCGCGCGTGTGACGTGTTGATTTTCGAGCCGCAGACCGGCCGCAGAGGTTCTTTAGCCTAGGTCACAATCGGACGTACGATTTTTTGGCTGTGCGATTTTTGGTGTTTCCCAAATCGCTGCGTTTTTTTTATTCGTGGAGAAAGACGCATGTTGGCAGTAAGTTTGTCTTGCAACCTGAAAAAAAACGTAAGCGCCCGTAGAGTTTGTTTGACATGACAAAGAACTTCTGCGGCCGGTCTGTGGCTCGAAAATCAGCACGTCACACGCGCGCCTTCCGTGCGTTTCTTGCGTTTTTTGCACGTAGACCGGCCGTAGGAGCACGTACGGCCGGTTGTGACCGAGGCTTTTGTCATGTCAAACAAACTCTACGGGCGCTTACATTTTTTTTTCAGGTTGCAAGACAAACTTACGGCCAACGTGCGTCTTTCTCCACGAACAAAAAAAATGCAGCGATTCGGGAAACGCCAAAAATCGCACGGCCAAAAAATCGTACGTCCGGTTGTGACCTAGGCTTAAGTTAAAATGTTTCAACATATATACACTGAAAGACACTACTGTGAAGGTGTTCTGCTTGTGAATTGTTAGAGAAGTACAGATCATCTTAATGTTAAATTGTTTTAGTAAGAAACTGTACTGTGAATGTTCTAAGTAAAACTTGAGATGCTGAGGTCATGCATTCTTTTATGCACTAAATACTGATGTTCTTGACTGTTAATACTGTCCAGCTTATTGACACGGTTTGGTTTGGATATGGCTTGTGAAAATGTTTTAATAATATGTATACGGTTAAAAAAAGAAAACTGTACTGTGAAGGTGTTCTACGCAGCACTTTAAAAAGTTGAGGTCAGGCATTCTATGCACTAAATATGGATGTTGACTGTTCATACTGTCCAGCTCATTGCCACTGTTTTGATATGGTAATGATTTAATAAAGGTTGGAATTTGAGACGTCTTGATTTTTTTATTATTATGCTAACTAATTATTTTAAGCAGTTTCCATTTTCGGGCAGCACGGTGGTGTAGTGGTTAGCGCTGTCGCCTCACAGCAAGAAGGTCCGGGTTCGAGCCCCGTGGCCGGCGAGGCCCTTTCTGTGTGGAGTTTGCATGTTCTCCCCGTGTCCGCGTGGGTTTCCTCCGGGTGCTCCGGTTTCCCCCACAGTCCAAAGACATGCAGGTTAGGTTAACTGGTGACTCTAAATTGACCGTAGGTGTGAATGTGAGTGTGAATGGTTGTCTGTGTCAGCCCTGTGATGACCTGGCGACTTGTCCAGGGTGTACCCCGCCTTTCGCCCGTAGTCAGCTGGGATAGGCTCCAGCTTGCCTGCGACCCTGTAGAACAGGATAAAGCGGCTACAGATAACAAGACGAGTACAAAAATTATTTTTTCATTTAAATGTTACTTATTTTAATTAAGTCTTGTGTGTTTAATATGCATATTATTAAGTTCTCCTTACTCAAAAATACCATTAGTTAACTAAACTTACAAAAAGTGGTTGGAAAATGTTGCCTTATTTTTATTGAGTTAGATCTAGGCAACAGGTTTTGCAGTGTAGGTGAGAGGTCGAGGGCTACGGAAACGGAGATCGGCGCCACCCTACGGTATGCGCCACATGACGTGGGAAGGACTTTGATGTACCTTTCAAATACAGTGATGGAGATAAAGGGGTGTGTCCTCTACTTTTTAAATACAGTGACAGAGGTAAAGGGGTGTGTCCTCTACTTTTTAAATACAGTGACAGAGGTAAAGGGGTGTGTACTCTACTTTTTAAATACAGTGACAGAGGTAAAGGGGTGTGTCCTCTACTTTTTAAATACAGTGACAGAGGTAAAGGGGTGTGTCCTCTACTTTTTAAATACAGTGACGGAGGTAAAGGGGTGTGTCCTCTACTTTTTTAAATACAGTGACGGAGGTAAAGGGGTGTGTCCTCTACTTTTTAAATACAGTGACGGAGGTAAAGGGGTGTGTCCTCTACTTTTTAAATACAGTGACGGAGGTAAAGGGGTGTGTCCTCTACTTTTTAAATACAGTGACGGAGGTAAAGGGGTGTGTCCTCTACTTTTTAAATACAGTGACAGAGGTAAAGGGGTGTGTCCTCTACTTTTTAAATACAGTGACGGAGGTAAAGGGGTGTGTCCTCTACTTTTTAAATACAGTGACGGAGGTAAAGGGGTGTGTCCTCTACTTTTTAAATACAGTGACAGAGGTAAAGGGGTGTGTCCTCTACTTTTTAAATACAGTGACAGAGGTAAAGGGGTGTGTACTCTACTTTTTAAATACAGTGACGGAGGTAAAGGGGTGTGTCCTCTACTTTTTAAATACAGTGACAGAGGTAAAGGGGTGTGTCCTCTACTTTTTAAATACAGTGACAGAGGTAAAGGGGTGTGTCCTCTACTTTTTAAATACAGTGACAGAGGTAAAGGGGTGTGTACTCTACTTTTTAAATACAGTGACGGAGGTAAAGGGGTGTGTCCTCTACTTTTTAAATACAGTGACGGAGGTAAAGGGGTGTGTCCTCTACTTTTTAAATACAGTGACAGGTAAAGGGGTGTGTCCTCTACTTTTTAAATACAGTGACAGAGGTAAAGGGGTGTGTCCTCTACTTTTTAAATACAGTGACGGAGGTAAAGGGGTGTGTCCTCTACTTTTTAAATACAGTGACGGAGGTAAAGGGGTGTGTACTCTACTTTTTAAATACAGTGACGGAGGTAAAGGGGTGTGTCCTCTACTTTTTAAATACAGTGACAGAGGTAAAGGGGTGTGTCCTCTACTTTTTAAATACAGTGACGGAGGTAAAGGGGTGTGTCCTATGTACCTTTCAAATACAGTGACGGAGGTAAAGGGGTGTGTCCTCTACTTTTTAAATACAGTGACGGAAGTAAAGGGGTGTGTCCTGTACTTTTTAAATACAGTGATGAAGGTAAAGGGGTGTGTCCTATGTACCTTTCAAATATACTGACGGAGGTAAAGGGGTGTGCCCTCTACTTTTTAAATACAGTGACGGAGGTAAAGGGGTGTGTCCTCTACTTTTTAAATACAGTGACAGAGGTAAAGGGGTGTGTCCTCTACTTTTTAAATACAGTGACAGAGGTAAAGGGGTGTGTACTCTACTGTTTAAATACACTGACGGAGGTAAAGGGATGTGTCCTCTACATTTTAAATACAGTGATTGAGGTAAAGGGGTGTGTCCTCTACTTTTTAAATACAGTGATAGAGGTAAAGGGGTGTGTCCTGTACTTTTTAAATACAGTGACGAAGGTAAAGGGGTGTGTCCTATGTACCTTTCAAATACAGTGACGGAGGTAAAGGGGTGTGTCCTCTACTTTTTAAATACAGTGACGGAAGTAAAGGGGTGTGTCCTGTACTTTTTAAATACAGTGATGAAGGTAAAGGGGTGTGTCCTATGTACCTTTCAAATATACTGACGGAGGTAAAGGGGTGTGTCCTCTACTTTTTAAATACAGTGATGGAAGTAAAGGGGTGTGTCCTCTACTTTTTATATACAGTGACAGAGGTAAAGGGGTGTGTCCTCTACTTTTTAAATACAGTGACAGAGGTAAAGGGGTGTGTCCTCTACATTTTAAATACAGTGACAGAGGTAAAGGGGTGTGTCCTCTACTTTTTAAATACAGTGACGGAAGTAAAGGGGTGTGTCCTGTACTTTTTAAATACAGTGATGAAGGTAAAGGGGTGTGTCCTATGTACCTTTCAAATATACTGACGGAGGTAAAGGGGTGTGTCCTCTACTTTTTAAATACAGTGATGGAAGTAAAGGGGTGTGTCCTCTACTTTTTAAATACAGTGACAGAGGTAAAGGGGTGTGTCCTCTACTTTTTAAATACAGTGATTGAGGTAAAGGGGTGTGTCCTCTACTTTTTAAATACAGTGATAGAGGTAAAGGGGTGTGTCCTGTACTTTTTAAATACAGTGACGAAGGTAAAGGGGTGTGTCCTATGTACCTTTCAAATACAGTGACGGAGGTAAAGGGGTGTGTCCTCTACTTTTTAAATACAGTGACGGAAGTAAAGGGGTGTGTCCTGTACTTTTTAAATACAGTGATGAAGGTAAAGGGGTGTGTCCTATGTACCTTTCAAATATACTGACGGAGGTAAAGGGGTGTGTCCTCTACTTTTTAAATACAGTGATGGAAGTAAAGGGGTGTGTCCTCTACTTTTTATATACAGTGACAGAGGTAAAGGGGTGTGTCCTCTACTTTTTAAATACAGTGACAGAGGTAAAGGGGTGTGTCCTCTACATTTTAAATACAGTGACAGAGGTAAAGGGGTGTGTCCTCTATTTTTAAATACAGTGACAGAGGTAAAGGGGTGTGTCCTCTACTTTTTAAATACAGTGATGAAGGTAAAGGGGTGTGTCCTATGTACCTTTCAAATATAGTGGCAGAGGTAAAGGGGTGTGTCCTCTACTTTTTAAATACAGTGACGGAGGTAAAGGGGTGTGTCCTCTATTTTTAAATACAGTGACAGAGGTAAAGGGGTGTGTCCTCTACATTTTAAATACAGTGACAGAGGTAAAGGGATGTGTCCTCTACATTTTAAATACAGTGATTGAGGTAAAGGGGTGTGTCCTCTACTTTTTAAATACAGTGATAGAGGTAAAGGGGTGTGTCCTGTACTTTTTAAATACAGTGACGAAGGTAAAGGGGTGTGTCCTATGTACCTTTCAAATACAGTGACGGAGGTAAAGGGGTGTGTCCTCTACTTTTTAAATACAGTGACGGAAGTAAAGGGGTGTGTCCTGTACTTTTTAAATACAGTGATGAAGGTAAAGGGGTGTGTCCTATGTACCTTTCAAATATACTGACGGAGGTAAAGGGGTGTGTCCTCTACTTTTTAAATACAGTGATGGAAGTAAAGGGGTGTGTCCTCTACTTTTTATATACAGTGACAGAGGTAAACGGGTGTGTCCTCTACTTTTTAAATACAGTGACAGAGGTAAAGGGGTGTGTCCTCTACATTTTAAATACAGTGACAGAGGTAAAGGGGTGTGTCCTCTACTTTTTAAATACAGTGACGGAAGTAAAGGGGTGTGTCCTGTACTTTTTAAATACAGTGATGAAGGTAAAGGGCTGTGTCCTATGTACCTTTCAAATATACTGACGGAGGTAAAGGGGTGTGTCCTCTACTTTTTAAATACAGTGATGGAAGTAAAGGGGTGTGTCCTCTACTTTTTAAATACAGTGACAGAGGTAAAGGGGTGTGTCCTCTACTTTTTAAATACAGTGATTGAGGTAAAGGGGTGTGTCCTCTACTTTTTAAATACAGTGATAGAGGTAAAGGGGTGTGTCCTGTACTTTTTAAATACAGTGACGAAGGTAAAGGGGTGTGTCCTATGTACCTTTCAAATACAGTGACGGAGGTAAAGGGGTGTGTCCTCTACTTTTTAAATACAGTGACGGAAGTAAAGGGGTGTGTCCTGTACTTTTTAAATACAGTGATGAAGGTAAAGGGGTGTGTCCTATGTACCTTTCAAATATACTGACGGAGGTAAAGGGGTGTGTCCTCTACTTTTTAAATACAGTGATGGAAGTAAAGGGGTGTGTCCTGTACTTTTTAAATACAGTGATGAAGGTAAAGGGGTGTGTCCTATGTACCTTTCAAATATACTGACGGAGGTAAAGGGGTGTGTCCTCTACTTTTTAAATACAGTGATGGAAGTAAAGGGGTGTGTCCTCTACTTTTTATATACAGTGACAGAGGTAAAGGGGTGTGTCCTCTACTTTTTAAATACAGTGACAGAGGTAAAGGGGTGTGTCCTCTACATTTTAAATACAGTGACAGAGGTAAAGGGGTGTGTCCTCTATTTTTAAATACAGTGACAGAGGTAAAGGGGTGTGTCCTCTACTTTTTAAATACAGTGATGAAGGTAAAGGGGTGTGTCCTATGTACCTTTCAAATATAGTGGCAGAGGTAAAGGGGTGTGTCCTCTACTTTTTAAATACAGTGACGGAGGTAAAGGGGTGTGTCCTCTATTTTTAAATACAGTGACAGAGGTAAAGGGGTGTGTCCTCTACTTTTTAAATACAGTGATGAAGGTAAAGGGGTGTGTCCTATGTACCTTTCAAATATAGTGGCAGAGGTAAAGGGGTGTGTCCTCTACTTTTTAAATACAGTGATGGATGTAAAGGGGTGTGCCCTCTACTTTTTAAATACAGTGACAGAGGTAAAGGGGTATGTCCTCTACTTTTTAAATACAGTGACGGAGGTAAAGGGGTGTGTCCCCTACTTTTTAAATACAGTGACAGAGGTAAAGGGGTGTGTCCTCTACTTTTTAAATACAGTGACGGAGGTAAAGGGGTGTGTCCTATATACTCTTTAAATACACTGAAGGAGGTAAAGGAGTGTGTCCTCTGTACGTTTTAAATCCAGTGACAGAGCTAAAGGGGTGTGTCCCTTGTACTTTTTAAATACAGTAACGGAGCTAAAGGGGTGTGTCCTCTGTATCTTTCAAAAAAGTGAAGAGGTGTGTCCTCTGTATCTGTCAGTAACAGTGAAGCAGGTGAACCAATGGCTCTTCTGTATCTTTGTACCTGTCAGTCATACATGTCAGCCTCTACACCTGTCAGTAATAGTGAAGGGGTGTGGCCTCTGTACCTATCAGTCATAGCGAGGTGGTGGGGCTTCTGTACCTCTCAGCCCATGTGAGGAAGGTGAAGGAGGCGTGGTCTCTGTACCTCTCAGCCAAAGTAAAGAAGGTGAAGGAGGCGTGGCCTCTGTACCTCTCAGTCTAAGAAAAGAAGGTGAAGGAGGCATGGCCTCTGTACCTCTCAGCCCACCTGAAGTAGGTGAAGGAGCCGTGGTTTCTGTACCTGTGTGCCCAAGTGAAGTAGGTAAAGGAGGCGTGGTTTATGTACCTGTCTGCCCAAGTGAAGTAGGTGAAGGAGGTGTGGCTTCTGTACCTCTCAGCCCAAGTAAAGGAGGTGAAGGAGTCATGGCCCCTGTATCTGTCTGCCCAAGTAAAGAAGGTGGATGAGGCGTGGCTTATGTACCTCTCAGTCTAAGAGAAGAAGGTGAAGGAGGCATGGCCTCTGTACCTCTCAGCCCACCCAAAGAAGGTGAAGGAGGCGTGGCTTCTGTACCTGTGTGCCCAAGTGAAATAGGTAAAGGAGGCGTGGCTTCTATACTTCTCAGCCCAAGGAAAGAAGGTGAAGGAGGCGTGGACTCTGTACCTCTCAGCCCAAGTAAAGAAGGTGAAGGAGGCATGGCTTCTGTACCTGTGTGCCCAAGTGAAATAGGTAAAGGAGGCATGGCTTCTATACCTCTCAGCCCAAGGAAAGAAGGTGAAGGAGGCGTGGCCTCTGTACCTCTCAGCCCAAGTAAAGAAGGGGAGGGAGGCATGGCTTCTGTACCTGTCTGCCCAAGTGAAATAGGTAAAGGAGGCATGGCTTCTGTACCTCTCAGGCCAAGGAAAGAAGGTGAAGGAGGCGTGGTCTCTGTACCTCTCAGGCCAAGTGAAGGTGTGGCTTAGGTACCTGTCAGTATTAGTGAAGAAAGTGATGGAGGTGTGGCCTCTGAACCTCTCAGCCCAAGTGAAGGTGAAGGAGTTGTGGCCTCTGTACCTCTCAGTCTAAGAGAAGAAGGTGAAGGAGGCATGGTCTCTATACCTCTCAGCCCAAGTAAAGAAGGTGAAGGAGGCATGGTCTCTGTACCTGTCAATCATAGTGAAGAAAGTTATGGAGATGTGGCCTCTGAACCTCTCAGTCCAAGTGAAGTAGGTGAAGGAGGCATGGCTTCTGAAGAAGTGAAAGAGGTGTGGTCTCTGTACCTGTAAATCCAAACGAAGAAGTTGAAGAAGGAGTGTCCTTTGTACCTGTCAATCATAACGATAGATGTCAAGGCGTGTCCTTTGTACCTGTCAAACCCAGTGAAATGGACATGGCTTCTGTCCATGTCAGTCAGAGTGAAGAATATGAAGAGGTGTGTCCTTGGTACCTGTGAACCACAGTGAAGGGGCATGGCCTCTCTACGTGTCAACTTGAGCTCCAAGATGTATCATATTAAAATGCTTTAAATGTAACACACACACCATTAGCAGGGGTCCACTGCATGCTTTGAAGATGGGGGTTCTGATTTTATGGAGTGCGAGAGAAATAAGAGACAAGTGAAGAAAAGAGAAATAAAACTAGAAGAGACAGAAGTGAAAGATCCTCTTTCCTGCCCAGACACACAAATCTGCTTCATGGTAAACTATTGTTTTGACAGCATGTCACTTCAGCAGTGCCGAGAGAAGCGGGCAGAGCGGGCATGTGTGTGCGTGTGTGTGTGGCAGGCTTGCTGATGCGATCTTTAGTGAGACCCTAAGGCTATTGTCATAAAACTCAGCAGCGCTAACAGACGCCGCTAATTCAGCTGTCAGCCGCCTGATAGCATAGCGCACCGAGTGCTATTTTAACTGAAGCAGCTAATAGGGCCGTTTATAGGCCTGGCGCCGCCCGAGTGTGCTTCTGTGGAGAATAGCGACGAGAGATTACACTCTGATTTGTCATCCACAGGCTTACGCGCACTTTCTCTCTCTCTCTCTCTGTCTCAGGCAGTGCATATTAGAGTAATCAGCTTTAAACCAAATCCTCACTATCTGGTTAATTTAAGCAGGATAAGCTGTGATTTAACAGGATAATCCAGGCACCGACTCGAATGTTAAACCCTCCAAACACTTTAAACAGAAGCTCTGCTTTCTGATCTTACACCCAGCTACTCTACCACTTACACGCTACAACACACACTCGACTAACTCTCCTCACCACAGACATCTAAAGTCACTTGTTGGGTTTTAAAGGAATACTCCGGTAAATTCAGTTTATTCTTTTACGCTCAATGAAGTCGATCAGTCGAGACGTTTCAGCGTCTCATGGTTGCACCTTGAATTTGAGCGACATGCTAACAATGCTAATACATAACGGAATTTTTTTTAAAGATATTTTTTTGGGCTTTTTGCACCTTTATTGGATAGGACAGTGTAGAGACAGGAAATGAGCGGGAGAGAGAGAGACGGGAAGGGATCAGGAAATGACCTCGGGCCGGAATCGAACCCGGGTCGCCTGCATTCATGGTATGGCGCCTTAACCACCTGAGCCACGACACCCCCGACATAACGGAATTTTGATATACTTGTTTCGAAGGACATCGTTTGTCCTCATGAAACATAGTTTCACCTGGGTGGTAAAGCCGACGTGATGGATTAATACCAAATTTCATTTAAAATAAGTGCTTTTGCTTGTCCAAAATGGCCACCTTCATAATGTTACATCATGGCAGGAAGTCACAGGGAGTCCTAAACCATATCAGTGTGGCATTACCGACTTACGCAAAATATTTTTATACTAAAATAATCCATGTTAGGGTGGTGTACTATGTATGCCTCAACAAGTGAAGTTCCTGTGTATGAGCTGGATTAGAACGAGCGCATTAATGTAGAACTATTGTTTTATTTTCTATAGCTGCTGTTATAGACAATCAATCAACATCTTGCTTGTAAGATTCACTAATTCAGTATGGTATAAATTTGACCCCGGCATCCCAGACTCTGTGTATACCTGTCTAACACTATTTTATCCACTTTTTTGTACTGGATATAGCATCCTTGGCTGAGTAACATTCAATTTAATCTTGGTTCCAAGCTCTTTGCCCTGATTCACGTGGAATCACCTTCTTTCTCCTTTTTGTCTTTATGACCCTTTCCACCAACCTGATTTAAGACTATGGATTCATGCAGGGTGTGTCTTTGTCATCTTACCCCCATTTATGCCATCTCATTATCGGCATCAGCAGCTGTCCATCGCTAGCGATGATGAGTGCTTCATTAGGATGCACAGAAATGCAGATGGGCCGCAAGGCCCCGAACTGAGAGACAGAGTCGCCCACAGTGGCAGCATGAATGGCCCGGCCATGGAATGTCCCCGCCAGGGAATGTCTGGCCTCGTGAGCTCTCGCATACTATTCTCCTCTCCTAATGAAGCGCCTTGCACAGTAAGTTAAGGTAAACAATGTTGTGCCCCCATTGTGTTGTCTCTCTGGACCTCCAGACCTGACGCCAAGTGGTGCACAAAAGTGCTACAGACCTGACAGGTATGGAAGTTGCCCCACAGTGACAACTGACTTGCCGAGTGATGCCAGCCATTGGCCATTTGAGTGGCTCTTCCGCATGCCATCTGGTGGTGCACCACTGACCCTGTTGGGTTCATCTGCCACTGAAAAGCACCCTGCTGCCGGCGCCTTATTGCCGATGTACTATTTAACCCAAAGCTGGAGCCCAGGCAGGTGCTACTACTCCAGGTCAGAGCTGACCTGGGAGCAATGGTGATTAAGGGGTAACTCCACTTTCTGCAATACTCAAGTCATCCCAGACCTGAGACTCACCACCAGTTGCAATTTAAAGTCATACCCAGGACTACCCAGGTCTATGCCATCTATAGCCCATGACAGTGATGATCTTGGTGATCTTCTGTGCCTTTCCCATCACACAAATATCGATTGAAATGCTCGTAGAAATGCCCTAAAGTATCATATCATATTGTATCATATTGCAGACCGCTCTCCTGCTTAAACTTCATCCTGTTTTTTTTTTTTAATGGGAACTTGCATCAGATCACAAGGCCTCTTGGATAAGTTCTGCTCCTAAACTCGGCTCCTGCCGACTCTATCCCTTATATAATGGTCATCTAACAAACTTTATTTTAGCTGATGAAGGGCCTTGAGATGGCGACAGGGACTGAACCGAGGGGAGACGAGGGCAAGTCAGTGAGGATGCTTTAAACCCACTAATGAAACCATGCACCAGGAATCTCCAGATTAGGGGCCTGACTCGTTTCAACTTTTACTCCTTCATTCACCCCTCTCCTCCGTGTATCGTGCTTGCCTTGTCTCTCGATCACCTTTAAGTTCCCCGCAGAGCTGTGAATCGCTCGAGGCTGCAAGGCAGAAACTTTACCTTTGAACCAGATGATCATCATCTTCACAATGAGAGGAGCAGGAACCATGTGCTCCCTGTGAGGAGAGAATGCCACCTGGTGGTAGTTCAGTGCAAAAGATTTTGAAGAATCTCTAGAAACCGATGTTTGTTGGGTTTTTTTTTACCAAATTGGTTGGTACCATGAGGGATACTTGGGGTTGTTCATGGGTGGGGGGTTTTCTTGAGGGGGTATGTGGGGGTGATTTGTTGTGTTTGAGGATAGAGAGTGTTTGAAAGGTCTTTAAGTGTAGGGGTATTCTGATGTCTGGTGGTGTTTGGGAATTTTTATGGATGGGAATTGTTAGGCAGGGGGTATTTAGGTGGGGGGATTGCTTGGGGGAGCATCTGAGGTGACTGGTACCCTTCTGGAGTAGGGGTTATTTGGTGGGTGGCTGGTGGTATTTTGGGAAATATATCCAAGCTGCTTGAATGGTCTTGATCTTTAATGGTAGGGGTACCTTTAGTAGCAGGTGGGAGATGTTTGGCAGAGGGGTATTTAGGGTGCAGATGACTTGGGACAGTATCTGGAATAAATGCAAGTGTGTTTGTGTTAACCATTTCTCTGTTGGTTATTCTGGGGAGTAATTTGGTGATGTTATATGGATATCTGTGAGGAATAAATGTATTTTTGATATTGGGGGATTTTGGAGATTATTTGGGATACAGTAGTTTGGGGTCCTGTCTGTCGAAGCCTTTGTAGGGTATTAGGAGTGACTGGAGTTATTTAAGACAGGTGTTCCTGGGGTAAGGTATAGGAAATTTTGGAAATGCAAAGCATTCAGGTGGTATTTCATTGTTGGTGTTGGCATTGAAATATTTAGGGTGGTCTGAGATATTTTGGAGATAGAAAGACTTTGGAAGGTATATTAGTGTTGATGGTGCTTGGAATGGTTTCAGAGCAGTCTTTTGGCCCAGTTAAGATATTTTTAGAGTCTGAACAATTTGGAGGATATTTGGTGAAGATGTACTTTGACGGTTGACCTGATTGGTGGAGAATATTTCTGATTTTAGTGATAAGAAAGATTGAAGGGTGTTGGAAGTTGGCTCGGGAGAGTTGTCGAATATTTTGGGGACATGGAAAGTGTGGCTTCAGCATGGTGGTTCCTGTCAGTTCTCCAGTTTAACTCCTACCTCATAAAACATGTAGGTAGGTGAATTAGCTACGTGAAATTACCCAAGATGTGAAAGAAGGTGTACATGGTGCCCTACGATGTATTCCTCCCTCACGCTCCGTGATCCCAGGATAGGCTCAGGATCCACTGTGACCCTGACCAGGATAAAGTGCTTACTGAAGGAATGAAGGAATGTTTGGAACATGATACAGAGGTGTTTAGTGATAGGGAGTGTTCATCTGTTTTTCTGAAGTGTTTGGAAGAACTTATTAGTAGGAAGAGTTCAGGGGCATTTTAACAGACCATCTTTTTTAATAAGTCGATGCAATAAACTGCTACTAATAATAATAATAAGACACTGGATGGACTGTGTCATCTGCTGTGACCTAAAGCATCTTTTACTCTGAAATCATGTAGCACCTTGGAGGCATGTAGAAGCTCCAGGAGATCAAAATCAATCTATCTTCTGACCAAATCTCTGTTTAGTGTTTGTCCTTCAGCATGGACCCAGAGTCTGAAGGGAAATGAATGCGTCATGCTGACGTTACTGTGGCAACAGCGACATCTGGGGGATCCGGCGTCATGCTCAGAATGACACATATACACACTGTCTCTCTATTTATCTAACTCTGATATTGTATGTGTATGTCTGTGTATATATATATATATATATATATATATATATATATATATATATATATATATAAAATGTGACAATATAATTATATATTTTATAATAATATTGATATTATGTCACAATATACCTACTTTTCGGCAAATCATGGATATTGTGATATCTTTTACATATTTTCAATTGTAAAATTGATTTTTTTTGTTTAATACAAATCTAATTCATTTATTCATCGACTTATATAATAGTAGCCATTTTTATATGACACGCCAAGAATAAATAAAGCGTAAATCATTTATTCGTCTATTCACAAACAGACATTAATATTGTGTATTTGTGTGATCACATAACACTAATAATGAGCTGTCTTGCTCGGAAAATAATATTTATATGACACTGGGGAGAGAGAGAGAGAGAGAGAGAAAGAGTCTTGCAGCTTGTGAACAAGCAAGGCAGGCAACTGCTTGGGGCCCCCTGGCCCAGGGGCCCCCCGAGAGTCGGGGCCCGAGGGCTTATTTATTTTGTTTTTTATTGTTTTTATTGTTCTTTACCATTGTATTTTCATGTTTGGAATTTAAAAAACTTTGGTTTCATACATTTTTCGTTGGTGTCAGATTATTTATAACATATTGGTGATGAACACTGGTCAGAAGGGCCCCCTGGAAATTTTTGCTTGGGGCCACAACAGACTCTAGAATCACCTCTGGAGAGAGAGAGAGATTATTCAGAATCCACATGATTTAACACATCAGATCAAATTCAAACAAAAATGTCTCATTTCATTGCAATTAAAAAAAAAAAAAGTACATCGTTCGCTTCGTCTGTTTTTTTTTTTAAAGGAAGTCTGGAAAGCGTCTTCCTTTTAAAACCAGAATTCAGGTGAGATGTGACACAAGCCGGAGCTCATCTTTGTGTTTTTCTTCCTGAAAGCTAATTTCTGCACTTTGTCATGATGACGATGATGATGTTTATAGCGTAATAATCCATGCTCAGGAAACAGAGTAAAACTGAGGTCAATTATGAACTCGGTATAGAGCTAGACTCCTGTCTAGACGACATGTGCTCGACTACATGTGTTAGGCCCTTCAGCCACGTGACACCAGACGTGCGGAAAATAAGCCCCTGGTGACCTGGTGCCAAGCCTGGGTATGAATTTCGTATGTGTGTGGCGTAATGTGTGCTCCATACACGCATACAGACAGCAGTCATTTCTTCAGAAATCTTTTTTTTTTTACACTCATCAACATCCTGGATATTTATAATGAGAGGATATTTTTTTCTTTTTATTTCTTCTTATCCCATCTGATATTTTTATTAAATTTTTTTATTTTTTTATTTTTTTTTATTTTAAGGAAGCACTTTATCGGGAAACTGTTTCACATAAAACTCACTGACATTCCAAATATAATAAATAAAAGTAAAAAAATCATAAATATCATCAAATCATATCCTATGAAAAGGAACAAAGTTATAAATATCTTTATGAGATATTACTAGCTTAACTATACATTCACCAACCGGCCACTTTAATAGGAACACGTTGTTGATTCTAAGATCCCTGTTCTTGGCTGCGGGACTGGAACCCAATTTAAACATTGCTTCTGTTGCATGCTGAGATGCTTTTCTGATCACGACAGTTGTAAAGAGTGACTATATGAGTTACTATATCCTTCAAATATGTCCATTTTCCTCTGACCTCTTATCAGCAAGGCGTTTCCTGTTTCCATCCATAGGAATGTCGCTCGCTCACTCACTCACTCTCTGACTCAAAAATGGTTTTTTTTTGCACCATTCTGTGTAAACTCTAGAGACTGCTGTGTGTGAAAACCTCAGGAGGAGATCAGCAGCTTCTGAAATACTGAAACCAAAAATCTGGCTCAAACCAACATCCATGCCACAGTGAAAAAGTCACACTTCACTGTGAGATCACAATTTTCCCCATTCGGATTTTTGAACATTGCGAACGTGAACGATCAAGGGATCGGCCCTTGTATATACAGTACTGCTGAGTGTATTACTATACACACATACAATATACTGTAGATCAATATTTATAAACAAAACTAAAATCTGTCTCGAAGTCGAGCACAGAGAAGGTCAACTTACTCAAAAAAAAATATATATATATAAACCTTCCAAACCTATAAAAAGATCTGAGCCTGAATACGATCATCCACCATCAACTGGACTGGCAAAGTTATCATATCATATATTATATCATATCATATCATAAGAATTTTCTTAAAAACATCTCTACGATACCCGATATATGTATCATGATTTAACTCTGTTAAGCAACAGTAGCATCGCATTTAAAAATTAAAAAAAAAAAACTTTGATGAGACTTTATTTAACATACGCAAAAGAAAAACGTATTTTAATTATTGACGTAAAAGTATTCAATGAAATAGCATGAAAAAATATTTAACAGTGAAAAGTAGAAAGAATAGAAACAATATACAAATGAGAACATTGGACAAGATATCTCAGAGAAGCGCAATATGACATCATTGATCAGGATATCAATATGAAGCGCATCGTGTAGAGAGAGAGAGAGAGAGAAAGATGAGTGAAACGGGGCAGATCGCTGTGGACGGATGGATAAATAAATAAATCGAACCGTAAAAGTTTTTTAAAATGGGCTTTTCCCCCCTTAACGCACTTCTGTGATTTAGAAATTTTATACATTTTTGCAAAATTATTGGTCAAATTCTGCATGAATTAATTGAATTAATTTAGTAAGTGAGAGAGAATTAATTTCTTCATTGTGCAAACCAACAACAGTGAAGGAAAAAATTAAATTCACACACACACACACACACACAAATATTTTTTTCCCACCTCATATGTTCACTTTTTCTGAATTCACAGGGATTCAGAAGACACTTTCTTCTTTCTCAGGTGTTGGCTCCGGTGGTCATGTGACCAAATATACCAACGCGTACGCCTAAAAAAAAAACGAAGTTCATAAGACGAACATATAGTCGAAGTTAATTCTCAGAGGTCGAATTATTAAAGATAATTACCAAACCCAAGACAACTTTTTTTATTTTCAACATTAAAAAAATTTCAAAAATTAATAATTTATCATTTTTGAGCGCGAGTCTGTAATGATGCTAGCTCGCTAGCTACGAACATTCACCATGTCCTTAGATAGATAGATAGATAGATAGATAGATAGATAGATAGATAGATAGATCATTTGTGTATTATGGCACTGCTGTATATAAAATAAATAGTGTGTGTTTTTCTCTGTGCTAGTTATGTGTGTGTGAGTGTGTATATCTCTTGGGTTTAGTGTGTTTATTTGCTGTATGAGGTGTGTGTGTGTGTGTGTGTGTGTGTGTGTGTGAGAGTTGAGTTTGGGCCTAACGTGATTGAATCTCTGGAGACGGATGACTGGTGTCAGACTGTCAGTCCTGAACTCAACCTGCCCTCCTTCCCTCCTCCCTCGCTCTCAGACGAAAAAGAAGAGAGAGAGAGAGAGAGAGAGTTTGCTGTTGTTTGCTTTCCTCATCCTCTCGTTTTCCCCCTGCAGCCCTTCCACTTTAAACAGCCCCCCAAAAATTTGCTAAACTTCTCTCCAAACGCTAAACGTCGATGCTGAACAACACTTTTTTTATTCTTTGTTGTTGTTGTTGTTGTTTTTATTTTTTTTAAAAACCCACAACCCTCATTTAAATTCTGCCTGCACTTTATTAAAAAAAAAAAAAAAACAGCGCTCCTGAAAAGAATGCATTAAATATGATTCATAACAGAGAACACAGAGAGTCACGAGAGGGCAGAGAAGCGAGGAGACGAGAGCAGAGGGGATGGAGGAAAAAGGATAGAGGGAGGAATAGATGAGAAGGACGAAGAAGGAGAGAGAGGAGCCCTGCAGCCAGAGAGGAGCCGACCTGCAGGGACACGAGTGCCGAGACCAGACACAGGTCACGACCATGGGGAGGGAGAGAAAGACAGAGAGAAAGAGACAGAGAGAAATGGCGAGAGAGAGAGAGAGAGAGAGAGAGTGTGTTAGTTATAGCTCTTTTCCACTGGACACTGGAATACGATGTCACCTTCTCATTATGTCCACTGGGTATTGGTTCCATTCCCCTTGGTGTCATGCAAACCAAAGCTGTCAAATGTGGGCGGAGCTACAGCTCGTAGTATATACAGTGGCCTCCACAATTATTGGCACCCCTCACTAAGATATGTTCTTAGGCTTCTTTTTTAAATAATATAGGACAACAATGCAAAAAAAAAAGAAAAATCCAACCTTTAATTCAAGTGCATTTATTCAGTGGGAAAAAAAATCCCACATTAAGAAATAATTCTTTGACATGAAATCATGTGTGCTACAGTTATTGGCACCCCTGATGTTAATACTTTGTACAACTCCCTTTTGCCAACAAGACAGCACTTAATATTCTCCTATAACATTTCACAAGATGGGAGAATACAGAGAGAGGGATATTCGACCATTCCTCTTTGCACAATCTATCTAAATCATCCAGAGTCCTGGGTCCTCTCCTGTGCACTCTCCTCCTCAGCTCACCCCACAGGTTTTCAATTGGGTTGAGGTCTGGGGACTGAGATGGCCATGGGAGGAGCTTGATTTTGTGTCTGGTGAACCATTTTTGTGTAGCTTTGGCCACGTTTAGGGTCATTATCTTGCCGAAAGACCCAGTGACGACCCATCTTCAGCTTTCGGGCAGAGGCCACCAGATTTTGATTTAAAATGTCCTGGTATTTCAAAGAGTTCATGATTCCATGCACCCTAACAAGGTTCCCGGGGCCTTTGGAAGAGAAACAGGCCCACAGCATCACCGATCCTCCCCCATACTTCACAGTGGGCATGAGGTGCTTTTCCGCATACTCATCTTTTGTGATGTATTAGAGTGTTTGTTGCCAAAAAGCTCTATCTTGGTCTCATCTGACCAAAGCACACGGTCCCAGTTGAAGTCCCAGTACCGCTTAGCGAACTCCAGACATTTATGTTTATGCTTGTAAGTGAGAAAAGGCTTTTTCCGTGCATGCCTCCCAAACAGCTTGTTGGCATGTAGATAGCGCCTGATGGTTGTTATGGAGACTTTGTGACCCCAAGATGCTACTCTTTGATGCAATTCTCTCACAGTGAGCTTTGGAGAACTTTTTACTTCTCTTCCCATCCTCCTCACTGTGCGTGGTGGCAAGATAAACTTGCATCCTCGTCCAGGCTTGTTTGCCACTGTTCCAGTTGTTTTAAACTTCTTGATGATTCCTCTGGCGGCACGGTGGTGTAGTGGTTAGCGCTGTCGCCTCACAGCAAGAAGATCTGGGTTCGAGCCCCATGGCCGGCGAGGGCCTTTCTGTGTGGAGTTTGCATGTTCTCCCCATGTCCGAGTGGGTTTCCTCCGGGTGCTCTGGTTTCCCCCACAGTCCTAAAGACATGCAGGTTAGGTTAACTGGTGACTCTAAATTGACCGTAGGTGTGAATGTGAGTGTGAATGGTTGTCTGTGTCTATGTGTCAGCCCTGTGATGACCTGGTGACTTGTCCAGGGTGTACCCCGCCTTTCGCCCGTAGTCAGCTGGGATAGGCTCCAGCTCGCCTGCGACCCTGTAGAACAGGATAAAGCAGCTTGAGATAATGAGATGAGATGATTCCTCTGACTGTAGATATGGGCCGGTGTAGGCGAGTGGCTATTTTCTTGTAGCCATTGCCTGACTTATGAAGGTCGACACACATCTGCCTTACTTGAATGGTGTGTTCTCTTGTCTTTCCCATGTTGAAGAGTGGATAAGAGAAATAGGCCTCTGTGTCACATCATATTTATACCCCAGGGAAACAGGATGTGATGAATTACTAATTAAAGGTTCCTAGATACTCTAATCAACTTTATAAACTACAGTAGAAATTACAGAAATGCTTCAATTACATTTATTTTCTAGGAATTGTTATGGGCGCCAATAATTGTGGAACAGGTGGTTTTATGAAAAATAATTATTTCTTAGTTAGGGATTTTTTTAATTCACTTGAGTTAAGGGTTACATTTTTCTACAATTTTCAATGTGAGATTATGCTTCTGCAATAAAAATTTAATTTATTTTAAGGCTTTTAACACATCTTAACCAGGGGTGCCAATAATTGTGGAGGGCGCTGTACGTATGATATACACCGAAGCTCACTACATAGGGTGCACACTTCTTCTTTAACAGTAAACACACTAAAGGAAAGGTGCAACATCTTGTATTTAACATCGTCCGACAAAGCGGGCACACTCCCTTTCATAAATCTCCCACAAAACCAAAAGTATTGGCACCCCGGCCCCCAACTCTCAAATTCCGCTTTGTTGCAATAACGTGTGTTGATGGTTGTATCAACTCGTCAGACATGCTTGCACTGATGCTTTGTGCCAGGTTGTCGCGTGCAAATCCGTTATATGAATAATTTCAATAACGATTCGTATCATTTATTTTTCTCCTCCTGCAGTCATCCTTTTGGCACTTCATGACTTCATGACCCATCGATTGTAGCAACGAGGAAACCCACGATCCTGATTGGCTCATCACGTTTCTCACCACGTGGTATCCAATAAACTGCGATTCCACAAACTACGGGATGTAGAAGAGTAAACGACGATGACAACAACGATGATGACTCTGTTGATCTTTTACGAACAGCATAATGAAATTGATCACTGATCACTGAGTAACTTTGCGGAAATTGGGCTACATCATAAAGTAACATGCTAACAACCTGCTCTAAACCCAACCCTGAGACTCTAAACCTCACGAGCTATTTTGTTGCGAAGTATTGTCCCGTTTTGGTCGATCACTCACTCACTCATTGTTTTCTCGGTACTCATCAGAAACGTAGCTAGTTTTAGTGAATTGGTTCAAAGTGCGGAAAACGGATAAGCCTGAAAGTGGATCGCTGTTGGAAAACGAAACAAAACCTGTAAAGAAAAATGACATCAGGACAAAATCACGACTAAAAGTCAACTGTTATTTTGAAATGAAAAAGAAGTCAACAAAAAAAAAAAAGAACAAAGCTTAATATTACAATTGTAAGCCTGGACGTCTTTTTTCGATGCTTGGCCCCCGAACGACGACATGACGGAGTGATGACTTTCTTTTTTTTCCAGATTTAATAAGCAGCATGACGATCGTTTGACATTATTTAACATTTCATGTAAATTTCAAAGATCACGTTAGAGCTTTGGAAAAAATCCGCGTATACACTGTACAGTAGACGCTCACTACGTAGGGGATAGGGTACTAAAATAGTGCCCTAGGTCCTTTACAGTGTTTAATTAAATATAAAAACACGTGAAAGGTGCAAATGTCTTGTTTTTCAGATTACAAACTATTACAAATTCTGGTCTCGACAAAGAAATTAGATGAACGTGAAAGTATTGGCACCCTCCGGGGTTTTTTTTTTTTTGGGTCGCTCGCTGATGTTACAAAAAAGTCTTCCATTTCTTAATCCCCCATTTAGTCATGATGTGTGATTTCTTGTCATCTTGTCAAGGTGAGACTTGCATGGCAGAGAACAAAAGTATTGGCACCCCTTTGGATTTGTCTGGCTCGCCAACTGCACACCTGGAATATCAATTGTTGGTGCTGGTGGTGTGTATGTTTGGGGGGGGAGGATAATTTAATATACAGTATTTTATTGATCGTGATCTTTTCAGTAGTCAGGGTCTAATCAAACATTCACGTGATTGGAAACAGAGACAGGATCAGGCATACGGAGAGCTCTGGACACGCACTGGATGCCTGGTACTGGGTACCAGAAGGAAAGCAGTGTTTAGTAGATACATGTGCAATCAGTTAACGAGAGAAATCACAGACTGTTGGGGATTGTTGAGGTTTTTAAGCTTTGCGTTTGCGCTTTCATGGTAAACATGATGGATTTTTGTGTTTCAGAACAGTTTAGAACCATCGCTGAGAGGATGAGGTGGGGAAAAATATGTGGAAAAAGTGAAGAGGGTGAGTGTAAGAGTCACACAGAGTAAGAGAGTGTACATGAGAGGAAGTGTGTGTGTGTGTGAGTGAGAGAGAGAGAGAGAGCGCGAGAGAGAGAGTTGCTCAGAGACTAATTAAGTGGGCAGGAGGCAGCGAGGGTTCAGTAGAGGAGCCATCTCTGGGCCAGGGACGAGGTAATGATGGAAAAAAGGATTTTCTCTCTCTCTTTCCCTCTCCCTCTCTCGCTCTCTCTCTCTCATTATGAAGCAGGTATGCTCTGTCCGTGTCTCTGCAGTGGCTCCAAGTGTGTGTGTGTGTGTGTGTGTGTGTCTCTCTGCTCTCTTAGAGCTTTACACGCTCTGTGTTCAGAGTTTTCACACAGCAATACAAATACACACACACATCATTAGGATTAGATCCACTTCTATCTCTCTCTCTCACACACACACACACACACACACACACACACACATATCTTATATATACAGTTGTGGTCAGAAGTTTACATACAGTGACATGAACGTCATCTTGGATATGAATGTCATGACAATATTTGGGCTTTCAGTAATTTCTTTGAACTGTTCTTTTTCTGTGGCAGAATGATTGTACAGCATACAGCTTTAATAAAAAAAAAAAACACTAGAATTTGGTGCACAAGTTTTAATTTTCTTTGGGTTTTCTCCAATCAGTACAGGGTCAAAATTATACATACAGCACACATAATATTTGGGTAAAATGTCTCTTCGCAAGATTCACCTTGACCAAACATTTTTGCTTACCATGAACAAGCTTCTGGCAGAATTCTGGTTGGATATTTCATGACTCTTCATGGTAGAATTGGTAGAGTTCAATTAAATTTGTTTGTTTGTTTTTCTTGGCATGGACTCAACTTATAAGCACAGTCTATATATTTTCAATAGGGTTGAAGCCAGGACTTGATTTAAGCTAAATGTTAGCCTGCTTTATCCTCCACAACCAGCTCTGATGCGTCTTTGGGTTCATGGTCCTGTTGTAACTCCCAAGTTGTGTTCAAGTTTCTGATGGTTTATGCTGAAAAATTCTGAGGTCGTCCTCCTTCTTCATTATTCCATCCACTTTGTGCACTGAACCAGTTCCACTGGCAGCAAAACAGCCCCAGAGCATGATGATCCTACCACCACCACCAGCTGGTACAGTGTCCCTCTGTACATGGAGATGGACTCAATCTTTGTCTCTGACTATACAGAAGATGTTTTCTTTGTTTGTGTGGTCAGCTTCAAACTTTAGTTAAGGTTGAAGGTGTTAATTTTGGAGCAGGGGGTTATTTCGTGGATAGCAGCCTCTTAGTCCATAGTGATCTGAACTGTAGACAGTGATCCATCAGCTTCCAGTTCATGGCAGGGTTGTGCCATGGTGGTTCCCAGGTTGTTCCTGACCATCCAAACCAATTTTCTTTCAGCTGAGGATAACAGTTTGGGTTTTCTTGAAGCAAAGTGGCTTTGCAAAGTGACTACACCTCACAATAACTTGCATACAATTGCTTGAACCGATCTTGGAATTTGCAGTTGTTTAGAAATGGCTCTAAGAGACATTCCGGAGTTGTGTGTATATCTGCGATCCTCTTTCTCAGATCTGCACTGAGCTCCTTGGACTTTCCCATTTTACTGTGTGTTGGTCAATCCAGTGAGTTCTGTAAACAAACCATTTTTTATGAAGGCACAGAGAAGCTACCAGCTGTAGTCAATCATGATCACTAACAGGAAGTTAAGAGACCTCAGCCTTGGCAAGATAAGAGACGTTTCGGAAGTTTCAGCACTGTATGTATAATTTTGACCTGGTATTGATTTCAGAAAACCCAAAATAAATTAAAACTTGTGCAGTAAATTCTAGTGTTTTTTTAATGAAAGCTGTATGCTGTACAATCATTCTGCCACAGAAAAAGAACAGGTCAAAGAAATTACTGAAAGCCCAAATATTGTCATGACATTCATATCCAAGATGACCTTCATGTCAGTGTATGTAAACTTCTGACCACAGATGTACATTTTCCTGTAAGACATGTACCGTCAGCCTTCTATACATTAATGTTTTATTTTATTCCAGTACTTAATTTTCTGTCGATCATATTAATTTCATAAGTAGTCTGATCATGTGAATTTCTTAATAATTATCATGAACATTAACATTGGCTAATGTTAATGTTCATGAGTCCACCATCAGGAGAACACTGAACAACAATGGTGTGCATGGCAGGGTTGCAAGGAGAAAGCCACTGCTCTCCAAAAAGAACATTGCTGCTCGTCTGCATTTTGCTAAAGATCACGTAGACAAGCCAGAAGGCTATTGGAAAAATGTTTTGTGGACAGGTGAGACCAAAATAGAACATTTTGGTTTAAATGAGAAGTGTTATGTTTGGAGAAAGGAAAACACTGCATTCCAGCATAAGAACCTTATCCCATCTGTGAAACATGGTGGTGGTAGTATCATAGTTTGGGGCTGTTTTGCTGCATCTGGGCCAGGACGGCTTGCCATCGTTGATGGAACAATGAATTCTGAATTATACCAGCAAATTCTAAAGGAAAATGTCAGGACATTTGTCCATGAACTGAATCTCAAGAGAAGGTGGGTCATGCAGCAAGACAACGACCCTAAGCACACAAGTTGTTCTACCAAAGAATGGTTAAAGAAGAATAAAGTTTATGTTTTGGAATGGCCAAGTCAAAGTCCTGACCTTAATCCAATCGAAATGTTGTGGAAGGACCTGAAGCAAGCAGTTCATGTGAGGAAACCCACCAACATCCCAGAGTTGAAGCCTAGGGCGTAATTTTGGGTAGGGACGCTAGGGCCGTGTCCCTACCAATATTCAGCCGCTACTGTGTAATCACGATCAATAAAACCGATGTCCTAACCTGAGCAATGATTATATGGCACACACATGGTTAAATGTATGACACTGCTAATAATCCCCCCTCTAATGTAGATATCATTCTCTGATTAGCTACCTGTTTCTTGCTAACTTACATGGTTGGCTATCCCAGTTGTCACTCCATCTGCTGTAAAAGCAGCACACTTCCCACAGCAGCCGTGACTACCCGCCCATCAACCCCCCGTATCTGACACGTACACACCTGACCTACCCCACGCACCCCCCACTCTCCGTCAGCCTACAAATTGAGCTGGACTTCCATGTCCATGCATGCTTGCCCTACGACTCGCATGCTGACTTGAGTATCATGGATGACGGCCCCCCTCCCAAGAAATGAGGCATTCATTCATTCTTCTTCAAAGTCAAGAATGTAAGTGCAGGGTTTCCGTCGAGCTTTAAAAACTCAACAAAATCCTTTTGATGTATGGAAACCCTTCATAAAAGTATTGCTGCGGCTCCTTAGGCAGGTTTAGCAACGTGACAGGACGCATCAGAGCTAGGCTACTGCATAGCTGCAGAGAAAATGAATGCTGGAGCAATGTAACTTGGTGTTCAATAATATCCTCGATGAATGAATGTTAATGGTTTTACAGAATGTAAGTAGTCAGATGTAGGCTACTGCATGGCCATGCAGATGTGCGACTTGCATTTCAGAATCAACAGCCGCTGAGTCCACCGTTTTACAGAGACCTCTTTCTACTACTAGGCTAGGCACAACAAATCCATGGGCCTTTACTACAGACGAATATTGGTAACTGCAGCATGTTTGGTTCTTTCAAATAGGAGCAACCAGTGTAAACTAATTTGCTTGTGTTTATGTTTGAGTATCAGTAACCAACACATTTACATTCCATTTATGTGTACTTACATGTTACGTGTTGTAGTTATGTGTTTCAGTATGTTGCACTTTTGCAGCCCTTAACATCCTGCATGAGTAAAGCTGAGAACTCCTTGAGTTTCATTACATGACGTTACAGTACATTTAGCTGACGCTTTTATCCAAAGTGACTTACTGTTACTATTTTGGTACAGGGTATTGGTTACAGTCCCTGGAGCAATGCTGGGTTAGGTGCCTTGCTCAAGGGCACTTCAGCCATGGATGGAGATGTAGGGAGAGGTAAGGGTGAGATTTGAACCTGCAACTCTGGGATCCAAAGACCAACTCCCTAACCATTAGGCCACGGCTGCCCTCCTTAACCTATAAGATCTGCAGGACATGAAATTATGATTGCTAATGGAACAAAAAAAAAAAAAAACACCTTTCGGAAGCTCTGCCTTGGATCACTTTTGTGTCCCCACCAATGTCAAAATCAAAGTTGCTCCCTTGGTTGAAGCTGTTCTGTACGGAGGAATGGGCTAAAATTCCTCCAAGCCGGTGTGCAGGACTGATCAACAGTTACCGCAAATGTTTAATTGCAGTTATTGCTGCACAAAGGGTTCACACCAGATACTGAAAGCAAAGGTTCACATACTTTTGCCACTCACAGATATGTAATATTGGATCATTTTCCTCAATAAATAAATGACCAAGTATAATATTTTTGTCTCATTTGTTTAACTGGGTTCTCTTTATCTACTTTTTGGACTTGTGTGAAAATCTGATGATGTTTTAGGTCATATTTATGCAGGAATATAGAAAATTCTAAAGGGTTCACAAACTTTCAAGTGCCACTGTATAAGTTTACTTGTGGTATACTTACAGTACAAAATAAAAATTACTAGTTGTATACTCAAAGTTTACTTCTCTTAGACTTAAAGTATACTTTTTATAAACTAAAAGTGGGCCAATTTAGTCCCAAGAAGTATTAGATTAGTTTACTTACAAGTATACTGTAAATGCATTGAGATCAGTATACTTGGTACACAAAAGTATACTTAAGGAAATATACTTTAACTTTACCTAAGTATATTTAATAAAATGAACTTGAAGTATACTTCTTTTTGATAAGGGAAGTCAGGAGACTTGGTGGGTGTGGCATTGTGGGATTGATTTTGACACGGTGTGACATCATAACCAACTGGTTAGGGCTAAACCAATTGATTTGCTAACAGTATGGTTAAATTAGCTTCAAAAAACGATTGGTTAACTAACGGCAAGTTAAAATTTTAGTGGATGGTTACAGGTTAACCTACCTTTAAAATAATCATGTTTTAAACAACTGGATCCTGGTTATTTATGCAGTGACCCAGTGAGCCAATCGTGTGGCAGCTGGACAAAGCATAGACACAGGTCAAGAGCGTCATCAAACATCAGAACGAAGAAAAGATATGATCTTTGTGAGTTTGGGGTTTTCACACACGACAGTCTCAAGAGTTTCCCCAGGATCAGGATGGTGCGAAAAACAAAAAACACTGAATGAGTGATTCTTGCTGATAAGACAGAGGTCTGAGGAAAACAATTTGCCAAGCAGGATTCAGCAACTCGAAAATAATCACTCTTTACAACCGTGGTGAGCAGAAAAGCATCTCAGGATGAGTTCAACAAGAATCTGATGCTATTGTGAGCGCGGAAATGGGACAGGTGAAGATTAGGGATGCATGGTTTGATGTACCGTGCATTCTGAGATGCTCTACAGTTGGAAAGAGTACTTGTTTGTTTGTTTGTCTGGCTATTGTCCTCTGACGGCTCTCATCACCTCCTGCAGAATTGTTCCTCGCTGGATGGAGATGTGGATCTGGAGGTGGTTGTGGAAACTCTGAAGCTCCTGACTTGTATCTGTAAGACTTGAACTGATTGGATAAATTGTATGAATGTGTTTGTTAGCTTGCTAATGAGGAATTGCATATCATTAGCACATTTTGTCAGAAGCTGAGTTTAATGGCAATGCTCTCTTTTGCCCCCTAGTGGAGAATTTATTCAAATCTATTACGAGATGATTTTGATTTAGTATAGGATTCGAAGGTTTATCGAGGACTCTGTCCTTGTAATCATTTACTACTACCACTACTCACTCTCTCTCTCTCTCTCTCTCTGTTTTCATTCACAGACATGGTTAGCATTTTGACTGTTACAATGCTGTGCTCCTCTCAGTGCCTAAGGGACAAATGGCCTCAAGGTGTACATAAGTATTCACCCCCCTTTCCAACACCAACCAATCTTAATATTTAAACACGCTTGCACAGGCCGTGCTGTTAATTGGGCATTAGACACTGACCCACGCCAAATCTGCTTCTCCTTATCCACTCGCATACGCAATGATGTAACACACCACTCCACAAACACTTCCTTAATTCGATTAGAAAATGTTTCAGCTTTAAAAGTCGACAATAAGACCTAGTTTTTGTGAAATGAAAATGTTCCTAGGTCTTGCTAATCTGATTAGCAGACTTTTTTGAAGATGCACAAAGGCATAGAATCTCAAATGAAATGTTTTTAGAGTGATTACTTTCAAGACTAGAGATTTAATGTGGTCTGTGTTATAAAAGAAAGCATTAATAATAAAAAAAAGACTCTAGTGAGGTGTCTTGTGCAATTAGCATTGAATCAGTAAAAAAAGTGATGCTTTTAATCCAAACTGCTCTCCTAAACTCTGTGAAAAAGTGCATTTGAAAAGAAATATCTTGACGTTATTCACAGTGGAATTGAAAATTTTCAGCAGTTTTAGCCGACAGTTTGGGAAATGCAGACTGTGTAATAACAGTGCCATGAATATTTCAATGTAGGAATTCAAATGGATGGATGGATGGATGGATGGATGGATGGATGGATGGATGGAAAGATGAAAAGGTGAAAAGATGGGCAAAATAAATGGATCAGTGGATGGAAAATATTTGAGAACAATGGAAAGTGCTGAAATGTACAGATAGATACAGCTACATGGCTGGGAAACATGGATGAAATGATGGGTGGACAAAATAAATAAACTTGCCAATGGATGGATAAATATGTAGATGGATGGATGAAAAGATGGGGAGATGGACATATATGAGTGGATCAATCTATGGATGGATGGATAGATGGACAGATGAATGAAAGAATAAATGGATGTATGGACAGGCAGACAGATGGATGGCCTGATGGATGGATGAAAGAATGGCGAGATGGATATAGAATGGACAGATGGATGGATGGATAGACAGATGGATGGACAGATGGATGGATTGACAGATGAATGGAAGAATGAATGGATGTATGGACAGGTGGACAGATGGTTGGACAGATGGATGGACTGATTGATGGATGGAAGAATGGACAGATGGGTGGATGGATGCATAGATGAATGGATAGACCAACGGATGGATGGAAGAATGGACAGACAGATGAATGGATGGATGGGCCAATGGATAAATGGATGGATGGATGGATGGATGGATGGATGGGCTAATGAACAGATGGAAGAATGGACAGATGGATGGATGGATGGATGGATGGATGGGTGTTTATATTTATGGGTTTATTTTTAATGAATCACATACTTTTTACATTCTTTTTATACTGTATTTATTCATGTATTTTAAATCCCCCCCCCAAAAAAATTAATTGGTGTCTTAAAACTTCTAGAAAAATCTCTTTTCACAGACGTTTATGGCCGCAGTCTCACACTTTCCAACATTCTCAATGGGATTCAGACCGGGGAAAAAAACATTATCGTTCTGCTGACCAAGTGTTATCTTGCTAGTTTTAAGTATTTAACAGACTGCAATGTTTGCTGATGTTTTGCTCCATCCGTCTGTCCGTCCTTCGGTTTTAACAAGCTGCTCAGTCCGTGCTGAGGAGCGACCTCACGGCACCGTGACGCGTCACTTAAGGGACGATAAACTGTTAGACACCAAATATATCACTCATGATATTTACGGCAAAACGTTTTCCTGTTGTCTCGGCTGAGCACAGGGACGTTATCATTTTATTTTATTTATTAATCTTTTTGACTGGAGCTTTCAGGTGATTCACTGTAGATTTGTTGAGCAGACGGATCTTTTTTCCAGGTCGTTTTGCTCTTGATGATTTAATCTGAACAAATTGGACGTGTGTTAAATAGCTCTTACAATGACAAATACGATAAGATTGTTTCAAGATATGAAGGTTTATGTGATGCATTTTTGTTTAAATTATCTCAATTTAAATATTCAAAGCATGTCAGAAATTGACCCCAGCAGTATGGAGATGTAATGAGATGAGAATGAGATGTTTGTTATTAAATGTTAGAACTATCTAATAAAAAGCTAAATGTTAAATAATGATCTTTATCCCCTTAATAATTCATCACTTTGGGTGTTTTACAGTGAACACCAGTACAGTGTGAGTCTGAGTCTCGTATCCGTTTATCTCCAGGGTTAATGTTTTCACCCTCCTGCCCCCGAGAGCGAGCAGTGAACATGTTCCACCCCGATTCAGCGTTCCTTATTGAACTGATATTTCACACACTGCTACTAATCGCGAATAAACCCGAACCAAACAAAAGCTTTTTTTAACAGGCAGTATGTGTCTCCAAATTAAAGAGCAAAATTTACATTTCTGAACTTTCATAGTTCATAAACAATTATTAACCGTTGAAGAGAAATGTGTGTAAATCTTTACATTAACTCACAGACTACACTTTAGATGAAAATGTGAAGGATGCTGTTTTGAGACGGACAAAACGTTCAGGCGATGAAAGAGTTAATAATTAACCACATCCAACACGATAAAATAACCAAGAGGCTCTACAGACAGACAGACAGACAGACAGATAGATATAGAATTAATGAACAAACCAATGGATGGATGAATTGATGAAAATGGAGAAATGGACATAAGTAAATAAATAAATAAATAAATAAATAGACCAATCCAAAAGTGGATGGATGGATGGATGGATGGATGGATGGATGGATGGATGGATGGATGGATGGATGAAGAAATGTACATAAAAATAGAGAGATTGTTGGATGGATGCATGAAAAGATAAAAAGATGTACATAAAAATGGAGTGATGGATGGATGGATAGATGGGTGGATGGATGAAAAGATGAACCTAAAACTGGAGTGATGGATGGATGGATGGATTAAAAGATGTACCTAAAAATGGAGTGCTAGTTGCATGCATGGCTGGATGGATGAAAAGATGAAGAAATGTATATAAAAATGGAGTAATGGATGGATGATAGAAGGATGAAAAGCTGAAGATATGTACATAAAAATGAGTGATGGATGGATGCATGCATGGATGGAAGAAAAAAATGAAGCGATGTACCTAAAACTGGAGGGATGGATGGATGGATGGATGGATGGATGGAAAAATGAAGAGATGTACCTAAAACTGGAGTGATGGATGGACGGATGGATGAAGAAATGAAAAGATGTGCATAAATGTGGAGGGAGGGAGGGAGGGAGGGAGGGAGGGATGGATGGCTGGATGGATGGCTGGATGGATGGATGAAAAGATGATGAGATGTACATAAAAATGAAGGGATGAATGGATGGAAGGTTGAAAAGCTGAAGATATGGACATAAAAATGGAGTGATGGATGGATGCATGGATGGATGGAAGAAAAAATGAAGCGATGTACCTAAAACTGGAGTGATAGATAGATGGATGTATGGATTGATGTATGGATGTATGGATGAAGAGATGTACTTAAAACTGGAGTGACGGATGGATGGACGTATGGATGGATGGATGGAAAAATGAAGCGATGTACCTAAAATTGGAGTGATGGATAGATGGACGTATGGATGGATTTATGAAGAGATGTACTTAAAACTGGATGGATGGATGGATGGATGGATGGATGGATGGATAAATGAAAAGATGTGCATAAAAATGGAGTGATGGATGGACAGATGGATGAAAAGATGATGAGATGCACATAAGAATGAAGGGATGAATGGATGGAAGGATGAAAAGCTGAAGATATGTACATAAAAATGGAGTGATGGATGGATGAAAAGATGACGAGATGTACCGTACATAAAAATGGATGGATGGACAGTATCTGATAATAGTGAAAATGACAGACAGGATGGATGGATATTGGAATAATACTCATTATAGATGACAAAATGGTGTGAGGTAGAGGAGGAGAAAAGAAAATAGTTTAATTCAATTAACAGATGGATGGATGGATGGATGGATGGATGGATGGATGGATGGATAATATCCCAAAGATGGTGGCGGGATATGGTAGAAAGTGATGGGAGAGAAATGTTACAGGAGAGTGAAAAAGTAGAAAGAAGAGACGCCACATGGGTTAAAAACTGTGAAAAGCAAAAGACAAGAAGAAGTGAGTGGTGGAGGAAGGAGTGGAGAAGAAATGGAGAGAATAAGAGCGTAGGGAAGGAGAGGGCAAAGAGAAGCCAGTGTAGAGTACAGAGAGATAGAGAGAGAGAGAGAGAGAGAGAGAGAGAGAGAGAGAGAGAGAGAGTGCATTAATGTGTGAGAGCAACTCCAGCAGCCAGCTGTCAATCACTCATCCATCCACCTGACTAATTGGCTTCTTACCCTCTGTGCTCGCGGCTCGAGTGCTAACCGCTCGCCTCTGGCGAAAAATGCAGATGAGCGCGAGAGAAGCCGAGTGGCGGAGGGAGGGAGCGAGGGAGCGGGAGCACGGGAGAGGAGAGAAGGAAAACTGCAGCTTTAGTTAATTATCTGTCTGAGGCGGTGTGTCCGACAGCGGCCCACACAGCGCACTTATGCTAAACAGCAAAGCATCCTGGGAATTGGAGTGACAGCTCATTTTCCTCCTGCAATTTTATATGAAAGGAGGAGCGCACACCTCTTCTCCTCCACACCTTCTCTGCTTTCTTTCTCTACCTGTCTTCCCCTAACCCGAATCTTCCCTCTTTCCATCTCTCTCTCTCTCTGCCCTCTCTCGTGGGATCTCGGTGTGTTAGCTGTCACCGACATGGTGCTCCCTCTCTCCCTCTCTCCCTCGTTCTCTCACTCCTCCACTGACAGCGGCTTGTTGACAAACGCCAGCAGTCATCTGGGCACCCTGGGAAATCTCTGCCACCATTTTGTCAGCAGAATGACAGAAGCTGTTAATGTCTCAAATTCTCGGCGTGACAGAGAGCCGTCTTGTTGACAGTGTTTGACACTCCGCTCTCAATTCATGTCCGCCATTTTAATTCATTATATTTTTTTCCCCTTTTGCACCACTGCTAACCCCCCTAATCTCTCACACACACACACACCAGCTCTCTAACCCCTGTTTCTCTCTCTCAGTCAACACACACACACCGCTCAATTTGTCTGCATGTATTACCGAGACTAATGATTTTTTTTTCCCTTCCTGCTTTGGTTAATGAGAATTGTCTCCGCGTCCTGTTAAGAGTGAAATAAACCACCAGCTCCTGAGATCAATATGATTTACAACCGAAAACAAAGGACTGTCTTTTTTAAAAGGCACTCTTCATTTATTCCCTCGAGTTTGTTTTTCCTGTCAACTATATGATGAAGGGAAAATAAAACAAAAGGATGAGAGACTCCCCATGTACAAGAACAGCAGCTACAGAGGAATGGTGTGATGATCCCTGGAATAGTATTGTTCTCTTCTTCGTGTCCACCTGAGTTTATTTACCAAAAAGAGGATGGATGGATGGATGGATGGATGGATGGATGGATGGATGGATGGATGGATGGATGGATGGATGGATGGATGGATGGATGGATGGATGGATGGATGGATGGATGGATGGATGGATGGATGGATGGATGGATGGATGGATGGAATTAGAAGGGAGTGTTGGATGAGATGGGATGGATGGATTGATGGACAGATGGATAGGATTAATTGTAATGGTCTGGGATACAATTGGATGAGATGGATGGATTGATGGATAGATCATGGAGATGGAGGCTAGGAAATGTTGGCATGGGATGGATATGATGGAAGGAGGTGACGTGATGGTGGATGGATGGAATACGGGAATAGATAAATGGGAAGGGGGATGGATGGAAAGGATCGATGTATTGGTGATGGATTGATGGAAGGATAATAGCGATGAATGCTAGGAAATGTTGAAAGGATGTGATGGATGGAATAGGTGAATAGATAAATGGGATGGATGGATGGATGGATGGATGGATGGATGGAATCAATGTTTTGGGGATGGATTGATGGATGGATAATAGAGATGGATACTAGGAAATGTTGGAAGGATGTGACAGATGGAATGAGTGAATAGATAAATGGGATGGATGGATGGATGGATGGATGGAAAGGATAGATGTTTTAGTGATGGATAGATAATAGCAATGAATGCTAGGAAATGTTGAAAGGATGTGATGGATGGAATAGGTGAATAGATAAATGGGAAAGGAGATGGATGGATGGATGGATGGATAGGATCAATGTTTTGGGGATGGATACTAGGAAATGTTGGAAGGATGTGACGATGGAATGAGTGAATAGATAAATGGGATGGATGGAAAGGATAGATGTTTTAGTGATGGATGGATAGGAAGAAATTAATGTGATTGCATGGATGGATGGATGAAAAGGATCAATGTTTTGGTGATGGACTGATGAATAGATAATAGTGATAAACACTAGGAAATGTTGAAAGGATGTGATGATGGAATAGGTGAATAGATAAATGGGAAGAGGGATGGATGGATAATAGAGATGGAAGCTAGGAAATGTTGGAAGGATGTGACTGATGGAATGAGTGAACCGATAAATGGGATAGATGTTTTGGTGGTGGATGGATAGAAGGTAATGAATGTGATTGCATGGATGGATGGAAAGGATGAATAACGATGAACGCTAGGAAATGTTGAAAGGATGTGATGGATGGAAGAGGTGAATAGATAAATGGGAAACAGGATGGATGGATAGGAAGAAATGAATGTGATTGCATAGATGGATGGTGATGATGCTTGGAAATGTTGGCATGGCATGGATATGATGGAAGGAGGTGATGTGATGGTGAATAGGTGGAATGCATGAATAGATAAATGGATAGAGGGACAGATGGAAAGGATTGATGTTTTGGTGATGGATGGATGGATGGATGGATGGATAGGAAAAAAATAAATGGATGGGATGTGGCTGGGGTGAATTGGAAGCGAGATGAGAGGAGGAATCAGTATGGGATTCGTTCAGATAGGAGTGATGGATGGAGAAAAGGATGGATGCGAGAAAATGGTAATGGGAGAATGGAACGGATGGATGGAAGCCTCCAGATGATCATCATCTTCCTTTCGAACTCCTTCTGTGTTATGTTTTGCCCGATGGCATGTTCCGTGATGAGTTGGTCAGAAGGGGTTGATTGATTCTCCAGGAGTCATGGAGACATCTTTGGGTTTCAGGATTGAGGAAGTGACGTTGGTGTGGGAGTGACTCGGGCTGTTGCAACCCAAGGGAGGACCAAGAAGGGGTGCACTAACTTTACTGTAGCTAGAAACGGATAAAAAGTACACCGCTTCATCACACCACGGAAAAGCTGATTGATTTTTAATTCCTTAATATAGGAGAGCGTCTCGGGGAAAAAGAAAAAGTGAGGAGGGAGGAAAAGAAAACACACACGCGCTTTAATGCACGCGCTCGCAAGTTTCAGCAGGTGCAGAGAGGAGAGGAGAGGAGAGGAGAGGAGGATGAAAGTCTCTCTGTGTGTCTGTAAGTGACGGGGCTGAGAGCAGCGCGTCAGGAACAGATTTGTACCGACAGCACCGGGTGCATTCTCCCGTCAAACGCCATAAAAAGGGCGCGCGGGAAGTGATCAAAGTGGCGCGCGCTGCTGTTACAGCTGCGGAGGAAAACCGGGGGCTCGCGCTCAGCTCAGCACCCCGCCGTCTCTCGCGCGTGGAGGCGGGTTTGAAGGTTGGTTAAAACAACACAACACAAAAACAATCCCCCTCCCCCACACACACCACAACAACAACAACATTTATTTACATCTCTTTACATTTTTATCCTGCAACACACACACACTTCAAAACGGCTCTCATTATTATTATTATTATTATTATTAACAACTGTATGAAGCTAGATTCACTAGAAAGGAGCTCCGTTGCTTAGCAACCCATGAAACCCCGGAAGTGCGACAGTGAAAAAAAAAAACTTTACAAAAACATTAATTCAAACTGAAATAAACAAACTTTTGGCTGCATTAAAGCGGATATATTATATATTAAGCAAATTGATTACTATATTGTTACTTGAAAAAAAAAATCTCTAAAAAAAAAAAAAACCCCAAACCGCTGTTGTTAATTGGAGGCGTGGCCACATCGAACCGACTGCACGGTAACCCGGAAGTGATAGTAAAATCACGACTAAATTCTTACTTGTACATGTATTAAATATGACGCGAATGCAGTGATTTATTAATTGAAATGAACTTGTAAGAAATGTAATAGCTGTCAAAACAAACTAACAAGAAGAAATAATCCGCGGTTGGTAATTAGGGGCGTGGCTACGTCTTCCCCACTGCAATAGGAAACCGGAAGTGAAAAATATATTAACCTTTACTTGAAAAACGTATGAAATAATTCAAACTTAAAGACTAAAGTTGGTAAAAAAAAATCCCCCCTCCCCCACACGAAGAACAACATTTATTTACATCTCTTTACATTTTTATCCTGCAACACACACACTTCACACAAACGTCTCTCATTATTATTATTATGATTATTAACTGTATGACGCTAGAGTCACTAGAAAGGAGCTCCGTTGCTTAGCAACCCGTGAAACCCCGGAAGTGCGACAGTGGAAAAAAAAAAACTTTACAAAAACATTAATTCAAACTGAAATAAACAAACTTTTGCATGTATTAAAGCGGATATTATATATTAAGCAAATTGATTGATTACTATATTGTTACTTGAAAAAAAAAATCTCTAAAAAAAAAAAAAACCCCAAACCGCTGTTGTTAATTGGAGGCGTGGCCACATCGAACCGACTGCGCAGTAACCCGGAAGTGATAGTAAAATCACTACTAAACTGTTACTTGTACATGTATTAAATATGACGCGAATGCAGTGATTTATTATTCGAAATGAACTTGGAAGAAATTAAATGGCTGTCAAAACAAACTACCGAAGAAATAATCCGCGGTTGGTAATTAGGGGCGTGGCCACGTCTTCCCCACTGCAATAGGAAACCGGAAGTGAAAAATATATTAACCTTTACTTGAAAAACGTATGAAACAATTCAAAGACTAATGTTTTATCCACACCACCTCGTCTTCGAAAAAAATCCCTTCCACACATAACCGAACATCTGCGTTTTCAATCACATTCATAAGCATTCCAAACCTGTAGATGGCATTATTTCCCCAAATCCGACCCCCTAATCACATCGCCTGTGCTCTTGGAGCAGTAGTTGGGCTTCTAAAATTAAACATGTAAATAGCACCTGCACAATAATTAACGCTTTCAAGGCACTACTCCGATCCATTACTCTTTAGCTAGCCGCACACTACGCCGATTTTCAGCGTACCGAGCCAACTGAAGTCGCGAGTCAGGCGTAAAGACTAGTTTTCGATGGTACCGACTCATCTCACAGCCGATTCGAAAAACTAATCGGGAGCCAGACTGATCGGCGAGAGTCGCTAGCAATAGCCAATCATATCTTTCGCATATAACACGTGACATCATTAAACACAATTTCTAGCGCGAGAAATACGTGTTGGTAGCACCTAATGCAGGTATATACTGTAATTCCATAGACTGAAGCTTTATCCATAGACACAGTGGGCTGGAAAGCCACTCTGCTCAAGTTGTGTGGCTGAATTCCAAATCGCTTTAACTCCCCTATATAAGTGCACTATTTAAGGTTGGGAATAATAGCTCATGCAGCCTAGATAGTGCGCTACATATTCCATGTTGTGTCATTTGTAATTCAGCCTGTAGCATCTTCAAGTGTTGGATTTAACAGTAACTATATCCAATAGCCAATCACAAAGCTATTGTCACGTGTCGCTTCAATCGCGACTGCACTCGTCAACAGTCGGGGGATATGTGCGTGCCCTGTCGGGAGTCGGCTCTGAAATGGGTCGGTTCGGTACCGCGTGGATCGCCGTGGTGTGCGGCTAGCTTAAGTCCATGCTTAATCTGGCTTCTGCAGTAAACAAAGGTCGCACGTTTGACGTCAGGGCAGATTTGTTGTCATTTTTTTGGCGCAGATTGTGACGTTCTAAAACGCAAAACTCCGGTTATCTCTGTCTACACGAAAAGGCATACACGGAGTTTTCAAAAATCTTCACTTTGCCCGGAGTTTTTTTAAATATTCGTTTTTGATGTGTTTTCATGTCGATGACAGGCCAAAACATAGAAAAATATCTTCGATTTAGCAGATACCCGGCTACGTGTGGACATGGCATAAAGTTGGTTAAAAAAAAATCCCCCCTCCCCCACAAGAACAACATTTATTTACATCTCTTTACATTTTTATCCCGCAACACACACACACACTTCAAAACGTCTCTCATTATTATTATTATTAACTGTATGAAGCTAGAGTCACTAGAAAGGAGCTCCGTTGCTTAGCAACCCGTGAAACCCCGGAAGTGCGACAGTGGAAGAAAAAAAAAAAAACTTTACAAAAACATTTAATTAATTCAAACTGAAATAAACAAACTTTTGCATGTATTAAAGCGGATATTATATATTAAGTAAATTGATTGATTACTACATTGTTACTTGAAAAAAAATCTAAAAAAAAAAAAAACCCGCTGTTGTTAATTGGAGGCGTGGCCACATCGAACCGACTGCGCAGTAACCCGGAAGTGATAATCACTACTAAACTGTTACTTGTACATGTATTAAATATGACGCGAATGCAGTGATTTATTATTTGAAATGAACTTGTAAGAAATGTAATGGCTGTCAAAACAAACTACCGAAGAAATAATCCGCGGTTGGTAATTAGGGGCGTGGCCACGTCTTCCCCACTGCAATAGGAAACCAGAAGTGAAAAATATATATTAACCTTTACTTGAAAAACGTATGAAATAATTTAAATTTAAAGACTAAAGTTGGTAAAAAAAAATCCCCCCCCACAAGAACATTTATTTACATCTCTTTACATTTTTATCCTGCAACACACACACACTTCAAAACGTCTCTCATTATTATTATTCTGTATGACGCTAGAGTCACTAGAAAGGAGCTCCGTTGCTTAGCAACCCGTGAAACCCCGGAAGTGCGACAGTGAAAAAAAAAATTACAAAAACATTAATTCAAACTGAAATAAACAAACTTTTGCCTGTATTAAAGCGGATATATTATATATTAAGCAAATTGGTTGATTGATTACTACATTGTTACTTGAAAAAAAACTCTAAAAAAAAAAAAAAAATTAAACCCAAACCGCTGCTGTTAATTGGAAGCGTGGCCACATCGAACCGACTGCGCAGTAACCCGGAAGTGATAGTAAAATCACTACTAAACTCTTAATTGTACATGTATTAAATATGACGCGAATACAGTGATTTATTACTTGAAATGAACTTGTAAGAAATTTAATGGCTGTCAAAACAAACAAGAAGAAATAATCCGCGGTTGGTAATTAGGGGCGTGGCCACGGAAACCGGAAGTGAAAAATATATTAACCTTTACTTGAAAAACGCATGAAATAATTCAAATTTAAAGACTAAAATTTGTACATGTTAAATATGAAGTGAATAGATCAAATTTGTTACTTTATAAAAATGACAAACTATATATTATGGCTGTCAAAACAAAACATGGTTAACTAGAAAAGCACTCGGAAAGCGCAGACCTCCGCCAAGAATCCTTTAAAAAAAAATCAGGGATCCAGAAGGTGATCCGGATCACCGCCAAAATTTAATGCATTGTTACTTGTGCCCAGTCACACCTCTGGAAAAAATTTCAGAGCAATCCGTTCATTACTTTTTCCGTAATGTTGCTAACAGACAGACAAACAAACCAACCAACCAACCAACGCTACCGAAAACATAACCTCCTTGGCGGAGGTAATAATAATAACTAGAATGCATTTCCGGAGAAAATGTGAAAGTGTGCTTGCTCAGGTGCGCCGCCATGGCAACCCGACAAGAGAGGCGACCGCACGCCCACACGACAAGTTTTGTCAGCACGCGAAAGTTTGGCCAAGACACAAGGCGGATTCTCATACGGAGATGACAGGCTGGCAAGGTTCTTTACAGGGACATCCCAGAGCATCACTAACATGAAAAATTTAGATGTAATTCTAAATCCGTAAAGAGATATGCCCTAAAACACGTTTTTGCTCATTGTGGCGCCCCCTAGTGGCTAAATGACACCAAATTTGATGAGGGTACATGAACTGGTGCTGAAAGTCATCTCAACAAATATGGCCTTGATACGTCAAAGCGTTTCTGAGATATGAGCCAAAATACATTTCTGTTAATTGTGACTCCCCCTAATGGCCAAATGACACCATATTTGGTGAGGGTAGTTTGGATGGTGTCCAAAGTCATGCTACTAAATATGGTCTTGATACGTCAAAGCTTTTCCATGATATGAGCTCATTTCCTGTTTGGTGGCTTCGCCGTCGATTTTGATTGGCTGCCATGGGCGAACGCTTTGACGTATGAGAGCAAAACGAATATAATTCATTAGGCATAGACTGGAGATCACGTGTGCCAAGTTTCGTGATGATCGGACAAAATATGCGGCCAGGGTCACTCTACCTTCACATAGGGTGCGTTAGAATCATCTAGCTCCAAGGATTCCAACGGCACCAGACTTGTGAAAATCGGACATACGGATCAAAAGTTACGTGCATGTAAGACTGTGATCAGTTGGTGGCGCTAGAGCGTGAGATGTACCAACATGAAACTTGATGAAATCAATCAGGGTCCACTCCTCTATCACTGTACCAAGTTTCATGACTTTACACCTTACTGTTTGGCCTACAGAAGGAAAAATCTGTTTTTTTTTGCGTCGCGCGCCCATTCATTTCATTGGGGAAAAATTAATCCTTTAAAAAAATCCGGGATCCAGAAGGTGATCCGGATCACCGCCAAAATTTAATAGATTGTTACTTGTGCCCAGTCACACCTGTGGAAAAAATTTCAGGGCAATCCGTTCATTACTTTTTCTGTAACGTTGCTAACAGACAAACGAACGAACAAACCAACCAACCAACACTACCGAAAACATAACCTCCTTGGCGGAGGTAATTATTGGCGTGGCAAACAAAAGCTTCTGAAAAACTGTTAAAGATGGTTTAATAGATAGTTTAATATTTAAGAACTATTAAAGATCAGCAAAAATGAAAGTATTTTGCTTTCATGTTTAATAATCGGGGGATATTTTTCACGTAAACATGTTCAAGAATGATCAGCGACAGCGCTTCGTTACCTTTCTGCCATTGTACGACTGACTAACTGGCAGAATCTGCTTCTCTAGATGTAGAAGAAGCAGCTTTTATTTGTCACATGTACACTCAAGAACAGTGAAATTCCTCCTCTGAAGCAGTGAACACACCCATACCCAGAGCGGTGGGCAGCTATGCTATGCTACAGCACCCAGGGAGCAGTTGCCATGATACAGAGCGAAGGGAAAGTGATGTTCATTCACTCAACTCCCCTCACGGTTTTCTTGTCGGTCCTGGCAATCGAACCGGCAACCCTTTGGACCCAAGGCTGATACTCTAACCTTCATGCCTGCTCCATGATTTTAAACTGTGTGGAGCGAAGTGGGAAGGAGAAGTACTTCCTCATCTCATCATCTGTAGCCGCTTTATCCTGTTCTACAGGGTTGCAGGCAAGCTGGAGCCTATCCCAGCTGACTACGGGCGAGAGGCGGGGTACACCCTGGACAAGTCGCCAGGTCATCACAGGGCTGACACATAGACACAGACAACCATTCACACTCACATTCACACCTACGCTCAATTTAGAGTCACCAGTTAACCTAACCTGCATGTCTTTGGACTGTGGGGGAAACCGGAGCACCTGGAGGAAACCCACGCGGACACGGGGAGAACATGCAAACTCCGCACAGAAAGGCCCTCGCCGGCCACGGGGCTCGAACCCGGACCTTCTTGCTGTGAGGCGACAGCGCTAACCACTACACCACCGTGCCGCCCCCAGAAGTACTTCCTATCCTAAATAATTTTTAAATTAAAAAATTGAATAACATGAAGTTAAGAAAATCACTACTTGAAGGCAATACCTGTTATAGATTTTTTTTAAATATCAGGATCGGAAATATTGATACTTTGGTATTGAGCTGGCCATCTTTAGTGGTCACATCTCACTGACCAGAACGGGCTCTGATGCAGCTTTCAGTTCACTTCAGTTACTGAAACACTGATTTATTATCAGAAAATAAGAGGATTCAGGTTCGATTGGCTTTAAAGACTCATAGAGTGATAGATATTTTTGAACCCTGAGGGAAATTTAGTTTTTCTTTTTTTTTTTACCAGCAGTAGAAGCCGCACACAGTCAGTCTGCACATAAAATAACTAAATAAATGAAAAAAAATATATATATATAAAATAAAAATATATGGGGTCAAGAGAAGAAGAATTCTAAGCAGTCATCTTTCTTCCTGCATTTCTATTAAACACTTTTCTACACTAATAAGCTTCATGCAAAAGGTTTTGGAAAACGTAAAGGGTTAAAAAAAAAAAAAAAAGACATTCCTGAGTGACAGTAAAAAAGGGCACCAAACTCTGCTTCAAGCGGACTCTCGCATGCGCCGTAAACTTCATATCTTCGCTCCACCATGTAATGTTCTTTATATTATATGGACACATCCATCAAAAAAACAAAAAACAAGTTAATCAAAAGAATTTTAATTTTGAACCGGTTCGCCATTTTGACACCACTGCGGAAGAACACCGGGAGTGCCGTCATGGGAGTGAAATATCGGGAATTATACATCCAGGACACTTTTTCAATGGAATAAAAACGGTGTTCGATTCCCTTCTCACAGGTTTCATTCATTTGGTTAGATAGCATGCGATATTGTTAGCATATCGCTTATCCGATGTGTATTGCGTCACTCTACCCAACGGAGAATGAGCGTTGAGTACAGTTTACGATATTGCATGGTTGTCAAGACAACAGGACATCACACATCGGAGCTCATGCGAATACCCAATGACAAAACTTTTCTCTTGCGCATGCGCATAACCGGTTTTTTTTTTTGTCCGCCGGCAAAGAGAGACGACGAGGCTAATCCAGGATTAGCGCTGCTATAATTAAGCACTAAATAAATAAACAAACAAACTGAAAACTGAAACTAAAGACGCGTTGAACACCCAAAAGGCTACCAAAACTTCATTAGATATTTTTCACGCATATTTACAAGAGAAAAACATACCAACGGACATCGAAAAACTGGAAAAGAGACGCATTGGGGATGTAATTTTTTTTTGTTATTTAGCATAAAAGTCTTTTAGCACAAGGTCCAAGAACACATCATCTTCTTGCTTCATGATTGCCAAATTATAAATAATTGATATTAATTTGTTTTGTCATTCCTGAACATTTCTATTGCACTTTTATTTAATTGCCATTCGTTCTAGGATACGTCAGTGGAAGTTTCTTTTGTCTGTTGACACATCGCAACTGTTGGTTACTAAGGAGACACGATTCTCATTGAAATCGTTCTTTTGTCAGTTAAAGACTTCATAGCTTTATTAGTCAAATACATAGTAATATATAATATCAAACGGACTTTTAATAGTTTGAGGACGTTTTTAGGAACAGATTCAGCTCTTATTGTCGTCGGCAAAACTCATTGTCAAGCAGGACAAGAGACCCCGGTTAATTAATTCGGCAAACGCGTAATTATTTAGTCTGATCATCTGTGAGATGATCAGAAGTGACTATGAAGGTGCCAACAGTTCAAGGTTCGTTACGGCTTCACTACAAATATCCAAAGACACCAAAGAATCGGATTTTCAGTCCACGTTTCAGGGATCAATAACTGATCCTTAACATGCACAGCAGCAAAAATTATAGCTTCCAGTCAGTAAGCAATCGTAATAAACCCCTTCCTATATCAAGAGGAGTGGAATTTTTCTTTTCAATTATTGTGACCATAATCCAGAGTTGGGCGGCACGGTGGTGTAGTGGTTAGCGCTATCGCCTCACAGCAAGAAGGTCCGGGTTCGAGCCTCGTGGCCGGCGAGGGCCTTTCTGTGTGGAGTTTGCATGTTCTCCCCGTGTCCGCGTGGGTTTCCTCCGGGTGCTCCGGTTTCCCCCACAGTCCAAAGACATGCAGGTTAGGTTAACTGGTGACTCTAAATTGACCGTAGGTGTGAATGGTTGTCTGTGTCTATGTGTCAGCCCTGTGATGACCTGGCGACTTGTCCAGGGTGTACCCCGCCTTTCACCCGTAGTCAGCTGGGATAGGCTCCAGCTTGCCTGTGACCCTGTAGAACAGGATAAAGCGGCTAGAGATCATGAGATGAGATAATCCAGAGTTGTAATAAATAACCGGACACTGTTGTGTGTCGCTGTCAATTTTAAAAGTAACTAAGTAAATTACACAGGAATAATAATAATAATAATAATAATAAAATAGGCTTGACTGTGCTAGCATTGGTCTTCGCTAATGCTACACCGGCTGGAAGGTAACTGGACTGCTGTGCTAACAGCACTGAGTCACGGGTAAGCTAGCATTGTCCTTCGAGAATGCTGATATGAAAAGAGTATGTATGTATAATAATAATGGCTTTTTTTCATGGTCTATCAGAGATATTCCATTCAGCTACTCAGCTTCAGCTCATTCAAGATCATGGTAGCTGAATGGAATACATCTGATAGAACACTCACTCAACGCCAGCCAACATTATTTAAATCCGTCCCTCAGATCCGTGATGTATTTCATCTGAAAAATACGAGTTTTTCAACACGAGAAGATAAACTTCATATCTTCAAGCCAACGTGTCATTCTTTTTATTATATGGACACGTTCACAAAGTCAGTCCCTAAATTTACCAAAACTAATTGATCATCGATTTCCTCACGAGTGACCGATAGAGATACGTTTGTGTCCCAGTTTTGGTTCTCCATTTGATTAACTTTTTTTTTTTTTTGTGGCTGTGTCCATATAATATAAAGAGCATTACATGGCAGCACAAAGATATGAAGTTTATCTTCTCATGTTGAAAATATTTTCACTCTTTTTTTTTTTTTTTTTCCCCCCCACTCGTGAATATATCCACCACTTGAAGATAAACGCCATATATCCTCTACAGTTGTGGTCGGAAGTTTACATACATCCTCTTTCTCAGATCTGCACCGAGCTCCTTGGACTTTCCCATTTTACTGGGTCAAGCCAACGAGTGCTGTAAGCTAAACCCTTTTCATGAAGGCACAGAGAAGCTACCAGCTGTAGTCAATCACAATCACTAACAGGAAGTTACGAGACCTTGGCCTTGGCAAGATTTCGGAAGTTTCAGCACCTCTGAATTAATAATCTGAGCGAGCGTATGTATAATTTTGACCCTGTGTTGATTACAGAAAACCCAAAGAAAATTAAAACACGTGCACCAAATTCTAGTGTTGTTTTTTTTATGCTGTACAATCAATCATTCTGCCACAGAAAAAGAACAGTTCAAAGAAATTACCGAAAGCCCAAATATCGCCATGACATTCATGTCACTGTACGTAAACTTCTGACCGCAATTGTATGGTGTCGGGACGACACACAGCAAGTACCGTGTAGTATAGTGTTCTACGCCAAAAGTATATTGTGCTCTAGTAAATTTTCCAAGCTTAAATTGGTATAATATGAAGACCGTATGGTTTAGGAGATCAAACAGGTTAAATATTCTCTACTACTGTCTCGTAGACAAAATTATTTAAACGTGTCCAAACCATCCATGTATAATTTTACTGTAAATTCTGACCACACACCCATTTTAACTGCAATACAATACCGAACCGCGCTGCACTATATAGTTTATTATCAGAGTTTATACTGATTCTTTTAACTAGACATATTTATTCTACTAAACCTTTCTATACTACACTACATCATAATATTACCGCTTCATCTACTCGTCTCTAACGTACCGTACTGTCCCGGGTCACAAACACGGCTCATGCTTTTAACTTAGGGACATGATTTTTCCTCAATATTTTATACACTTTTATTCATTCAGTAATTTTCTCAGTAACAGTGTTCCTTAATACAAGAAACAAAATAATAGCAAAAACACATGGATTTCTATTATTTTATTTCACAATATTCAAAAAAAAAAAAAAAATACAGTGGAAACATGACGCATGCAGAGACGACTTTACGGAGTGCGAGTGTGTTAAGCCGAATTCCATCCTCACACCTTTTCATCAAGAGTGAACCGGATCGGTTTAAACAGGAGCTGTCTACAGAATCCTGAAGGAGGCGGGGCAGGAGGGAGGTGGGCGCTGATCACTCGGGTTCGAACGGCAGAAAGGGTAACTGATGAATGCGTTGACAAACTCAGCTGAACACGCGTTCTTAACAGGTTAGGATTCTCCTCAGCTGCTTCACACACTCAATGTTTTAAAAGTACACAAGCACTTTCATTTCTTCAAGGCCTTGTGGTGAATTTAATTCTCTATCATTATTAATTATTATTATTATTATTATTTACACCATTTGCCATTCTGTACGTGCGCACGCATGCTGCAGCACTCTGTAAAGCTCTACTGTGGATACGCCTCAATCACCATCGCGTGACCCTGCGCGAGGAGGAAAAGAGTGTTTTAGAAGAAAGAGTGTCTCCGTGAACAGGGTTAAATCAGTCAAAGTAGCAATAAGCTTATAAAAAAAAAAGTAAACAGTATATAGTGTTATTATGAATCAATAAGATTTAAAAAAAAAAATCAATGAAAATAAATTAAATGAACAGCTCAATATTAAAATACAAATAAATGATATAAATGAGAAAACTATTTAATAAATAAATGCAGGCTAATATTAGAATATTGAAAATATTCCAGGAAATAATTAATTATACATTAATCGTACATTTTACATGAATATTAAATTCAGATATTCATTTTAAAAAAATATGAACAATAATGTAATAATGCTAAAAATAATTTTTAAAAACATTTAATGCAATATTCTGTAAATATTGATGTTAATTGAATGACTGTGCTTAATATTAAATTATTATAGACAAAATATATTTCTGCTAGAAGATTAAACTGAATAAATATAATGAATTTTAAATAAGAATTTTTGTAAAAAGGTCACACAATAATGGTCATAATTAAATGTTTATTACTGTAAATATTGTTGCAAGTGCAAAAAACATTTTTCTGTGTAATGTTACTGATAAATACTTGGTGTGTGTTACCTGTCCCCCTGCAGCGCACGCTGCCACCAGGCCATACTGCCCCCCCTCCTTCTTGAGCCGGTGTGCTACCGTGGTAACCAGGCGACAGCCAGTGGCTCCGAACGGGTGTCCGATGGAGAGCGAGCCGCCCCACAGGTTAAACTTCTCCATGGGGGGCGTACCAACCTGGGGCAGAAACACGTGCACAATAAACACAAACACACACCTCTACCTACCTACCTACCTACCGACCCCACCCACCTACCTTTGTTTTCCTGCCCATGTAGTTCTGAGCAAACCAATCAGAGTCCATCGCCTTCATATTCGCCAAGATCTGACCCTGAAAAACAAACACAGGAGCGATTAGCGGGGCCCGAGCACTGAAGCTGCACTGGCAGCAGTGTTTATTCCAGTAGTCGGCACGTGGGGGCGTCATTGTGCCTCGGCACTGAGCATCCATGTAATGACACCGTTTAAACTTTCAAAAAAACACCACCAACTTGGAGCTGTGTGACCTTTTACATGGCCACGCCTCCTACTAGGAAATAACAAACACTCAGACTAAAACTGTAGCGAGTCTCTGGGATTCATTCATTCATCCATCCATCACTGGTTTAAAGCGGCGTACGTGTAACGGAAATACGTTGGGCAATGACAGCTGTAGGAACACCCGTGGGGGAGGGGCTTAAGTGGGGGGAGCTACAGCTATTTTGACACAGCGGCCTTGAAAATCAAAGTCGCTTCATAGATGTGTGTAGAGAAGAAGAAAAAAAAGACAACTCTGTGTGGGGGCGGAGCTACAGCGGTGGTCATGTGTAAATCAGCGTCTGAGCGCTTTTCACACGTGAAAGCGGACGCACTCACAGCGAAAGCTTCATGGAACTCAAACACGTCGATGTCGGCCAGCGTCAGGCCGCTTTTCTCCAGGACCTTCGGCGTGGCGTAGGTCGGACTAAAAGGAAAACAGAAACAAAAAAAACCCAACACACATTTTAGAACTTTTTATCAGAATGAAAACACACCAAGGACTAAAAAGGACAGGAGGGCGCCATAATTAAAGCACATTCGCTGATACTAACGTCTGAGGAAAGAAAAAGAAAAAAAAAAAAAAAGCTAAAGCTGACACCATTTCGAAAAGATAAACAAGTGAACACACATTTAACGAGTGAAGCTAAAATAAATAAAAAGTGTGATGTTTACTTCTCCGCACCAAAATCTGAATAACACACGGCACGCATATTTTAACACGAAGAAAACCCGCACTGCCACCAGCTCGACGTGCAAAAACATAAATAAAAACCAGGAGAGAAGAAAGGCACGAGCGGAGAAAAGGCAGCTGTCACTCACCCGAGCAGGAGCTGGTCTTTAGGGTCCTGAGACACGTACACGAAGTCTCTAAAAGAAACACAAACGACAGAACGCAGCACAAAATCTTTCAGTACGTCTCGCCCGGAGAGACACGGCATGAGCAGAGGTTCCTGTGACAGGGTGGAGGAGTTTAACCCGACTCACGTTAAAGCAGAGATAAATACCGCTTTCTGAGCTCATTGGGGGGGGGGGGGGGGGGGGGGGGGGGGGGTAAACACTAGCACACAGGTGCACTTAGTTTTGTCCTTTCATGCTCCCAGGCTGTGATGGAGTATAATACAGCACTGGAGAATATCTCAGATATCAGCTCTGGAGTCTGAGAGGAGGAAACTAATCACAAATAATAATAATAATAATAATAATAATAAGTGTTGTGTTTAGTTGTTGGGGGGGGGGTTTGGCAAAATAAATTAATAACAATAAATAAACTCCCCTGCCGTTCTCGGAGTTCCACCAGCGTCACACTGTGTTCAGGAGGGAAATAAACCCAGCCGAGGGTGTGATTAGTTTCCTCGTCTCACCATCAGTGCAGTGATATTTACAGCCCACTCTCGACATGAACAGCTACAGCAACCTTCAGCCTCGTGAGGAAGGAAATTAAAAAACTCCACTCCTTCACTCACTTCAGGAAAATGAACGAAAAAAAGAAGACAGAGGCAGAGAGAAAGAAGATTAAAAGAAAAAAATACAGAAGCAGAAAGAGAACAAAAGATGGAAAGAGTAAAAACAAATTACAGAAGCAGACAAAGAACAAAAAAGAAACAGATTGGCAAAGAGAACAGACATAAGGGAAGGAAAAAAGATAAAGACAGAAGCAGAGAGAAAAAGAGAACAAGACAAACATTGGCACAGAAAGTTGGTTCGATAAACAAAAAGGAAAGAAAATACAGAAGCAGAAAAAATTGAGAGAGAGGGAAAGAAAGAACAGAAAAGAAACAAAGATTGGCATAGAAAAAGAGAGAATACATAAGGGAAGGAAAAAGATTAAAAGAAAAAAGAAAAACAAGGGAAAGAAGATTTTTTTTACAGAAGCACAGAAAGAGAAACAAAGGAGGGAAAAAGAACAAAAAAGGCATAGAAAAAAAAGAGATAGACAGAACAAACATAAGGGAAGGAAAAAAGATTAAAAGATGACAGAAGCAGAGAGAAAAACAAATGGAAAGAAAGGCAACTGCAGAAAGAAAGGAGACAAAGAGAACATAAGAAGGAAAGATTAAAAGAAAAAAAATTACAGAAGCAGAAAGAGAGGGAAAGAAAAACATAAGGGACGGAAAGAGAACAAAAGACAAACGGAAAGATGGGCATAGAAAGAACGGGAACAAACAAGGGAAAGAAAAACAGATCGGCACAGAAAGAGTTAGATAGAGAGAAACAAAGGAAAGAAAAAGAAGGTTACAGAAGCAGAAAGAGAGAGAGAGGGAAAGAACAAAAAAGACAGGCATAGAGAGAAACATAAGAGAAGGAAAAGAAAAAAGTTACAGAAGCGGAAAGAGGGAAAGAAAAAGAAAGTTAGAGAGAGAGAAACAAAAGAAAGAAAAAGATTAAAAGAAAAAAAATTACAGAAGCACAGAGAAACAAGGGAGGGGAAAAAGAACAGAGGCATAGAAAGAACAAAAGAGAGAAACATAAGGGAAGGAAAAAATTAATCAACAGAAGCAGAGAGAGAAGAAAAGAAACATGGGGAGAGAAACAAATAAATGGAAAGAAAGGCAACTGCAGAAAGAAATCTAAGAAAAAAAAGGAACAAAATGAAAAAGAATGAGCAACAAACAAGCGAAAAGGAAGAACAGACAGACAGACACTGGGTGGGTGGGTGTGTGAGAGAGAGGTTTTCCCTTTCAGGTCGGATATGGATCTCACACAGCGCTGAACTCCAGCAGCACTAACGGGATAAAACGTGCACTCGGAGTTTCAGAGGAGCAGAGCAGAGCTGGAGTGGAGCTGATCAGAGCAGTGTTTACCTGAGATACGCTTTGGGTTTGTAGCCCAGAGACAGCGCTTTCTCTTCAGACATTATGAGCACTGCAGAGCCACCGTCAGTCTGCACACACACACACACACACACACACACACACACACACACACATATATACTTCAGCAGGAACAATCAGTAATCAGTGCGCAGGCGTGTGATTGGTCACTGACCAGGTAGGAGGAGTTAGCAGCGGTGACGGTTCCGTGCGGTTTGACGAAGGCCGGTTTCAGTTTGCTCATCTGCGCCATGCTGCTGGGACGAATCCCATTATCCTTAGAGACGATGTCCTTCCCTGTAGGAACACAACACAGCTGCTTATAATAAACAAACACCCTGTATGTGTGTGTGTGTGTGAGAGAGTGAGAGAGAGAGGCGCGCTCACCCGGCACTTTGAAGCTGATGACGTCACTGAGCAGCCCCTCATCCTGAGCTTTCTTTGCCAGACTGTGAGAGCGCAACGCAAACTCGTCCTGCTCCAAGCGGGACACGGCGAACGCTGCGGCCAGACGATCCGCAGAGTGACCCATCGTCTCCGCCGTGGAGAACTCCGCCACCGCAGGCAGCTGCAGAGAAAGAAAGAATGACCAAATAAAATGGAGAGTGATAGAATGGATGGAGGAGGAGGAGGAGTACTACCTCTGGTGTGAAGTGGGCGAGTCTGATGGAGCCGAGCAGAGCCAGTCTCGCTCCGAGAGTCTTGGCCTTGTTCAGAGAGAGCATTGTCTTCCTCATCCTGCGGCTGTGACGGATCGGGACGTCAGACATGAACTCCACTCCACCGGCCACCACAATGTCACACTGACCGGCGGCAATCAGACCCACAGCTACACACACACACAGTGTAAATATATTCAGCAGAGTCAAGATGTAGAATTACAATTTGATACAAAAAGTGCTTAGGGCCCCCCCCTCCTTCAATCGCTTTCCTGCTTGGGGGCCCCACCCCTCCTTCAATCGCTCTCCTGTTTGGGGGCCCCCCCCCTTCAATTGCTACATTGGTTATTATAATTATTGTCCATTTTTAATTAAATCCTTTTTAACTGGATTTAGGTTTCCTTTCCTTTTATAGCCGACTCTTATGGTGATGATACACGGGGCAACTTTTTGGGCAATGTTGCCGAGCAATGTTGCTGGGCAATTGCGTTTTGACTCTTTTCTATTGAGATTGGGCAACATTGTTTCTTTCTGAATGGTTTTGATAATCTCTGGCAACTTTTTGAGATAAGCCAATCAGAACGCGAGTATCGAGTCATGTGACCTCCGGTGAGGTTCGGATCAGAAATTTCAAACAAATATGGCGGCCGCTCAGTGTCAGTGGAGTGAAGAGATGGAGAGACTCCTCATCTGTTTTTACGCCGGTAAGTTATTTTAATATTCTATATGGAGGAATTTACCTCACCAAAGCTCTAAAAAACAACAGACAGCTTGATTAAATGGTCACAGCAAAAATTAAGACATCGATTTTTTTTAGCTAACTGTAAACTGCCGTTGCTAACTGTTGTTGCCCATTGTTAGTTGCCCTGAAAAGTTGCCCTGTGTCTCACCTAGTTGCCCGTTGCCAGCAACATTGCTCGGCAACATTGCCCAAAAAGTTGCCCCGTGTATCATCAGTTTTAGAGTGTGAGAGAGAGAGAGACCTGTAGTCATGGCTTGGTTGGAGGAAATGCAGGCCATAGTGACTGTGTGAGCAGGAATCTTGTCGGAGAATCCGGCACCCAGGGCAGCCTACACACACACACACACACACACACACACACGCATTATTGTCTACACACAGTGGATATAAAAAGTCTACACACCCTATTAAAATTATCGGTGAAATAAGAGACCACGAGAAATAATTTCAAAACTTTTCCCACCTTTATAGTCCATGGGCCAGAGCAGAAGTCGGTACCACCAAAGGTGGCAAAATCTACCAATGATTTTTGTAATCCTCTATGTCTGAGGGATGCGTTTTGGTATGATAACCTTTTCCAAGTGGTAGCCTTGTTGTATTTTTACAAGCTTTTATACCCACACCCAGTACAGTTCACCATACATGCCTATGTGTAGTTATAGGTGTATGCAAGTGTATGGGACGATGGGATATGGCTTAATCTAATGTTATATCATATGTACGCACCATAGGCATTTAGAAAATATAAGGATTAGATGGATAATTTGGCTTTCTATGAATTGCATAGGCCAAAATGTATCAGTCCTACACTTTTTCGCCTCTATAATATAGGATTAGATTGAGGCAAAAGACTGAAGGAGGGTGGGTCAAATCCAAACTCTTGCTATTTCACATCTACAGAGTATAGGCTTTCAGAATATATTCTGGGTTAGATGGCTAAATACACACAACGTAGCTATTTTAGACCCATAAATAATAGTTGTCCATTGAAAACCAATGCATTTCAATGTAATGCAACATGCATTACAGAACTAACGTATAGTGGAATGGAGGAAGGTGGAGATGTCTCAATGCACATTATATCACATCTAAATATACCCTTTTATAAAATATATACTTTAACTGTTTTCCTTAATGATACCAGAACTGTAATATTCGGACATTAAACACAGAGATGCCTACCCCAAATTTTAAATTTCAGTATTCTTGAAAACATTTTTCAGTATTTTGGAATGACTTTCAGTAACATTAATTTATGCGCATTTCCATTATAAAAGAGGTGTATATACCAATATGTTTAACATTTAAATTATTAAAAAGAACTGTTTTGTGTGAATTTAATAATAATGTTAAATTTATATAGCGCCTTTCAAAAAACCCAAGGACGCTTTACAATTATAGACAAGGAAAGAAAAAAATAAAAAGTCCATCAAGTAGGGGTCAGGATGTAATTCCCGTGGTGTAGCAGCCACAGTCCCACCAAAAGGCGCACGAAAACAAGTCCCACATCTCCAGCACCACCGCCGTGATGCCGCCAGCAACATCGCTCGAACACCACGCCATGGATCCACAAAGCGAGCAGCGAAGCTCCACAACGCAAAGCGCTGGTGTCCCCCAAACCGCCTGCACAGCCGCCGCGACGCCACCGAGCAACATCGCTTGGAACATCACGCCAAGCGTTAAAGCGCAGAGCGCTGGACAACCATGATGTAAATTGAGCAACGAGCTCACTGCAGTCCATAGCTGGGAGTGCAGGCATTGCCCACGGCGAACCAAGGCCTGGAGGGAACTGACGCCCAAAACTGGGTCCGGAGCTACACCACAACCGGCAGACAAAACACTCAAACATCAAACTACACAAACACACAGGAAAGAAAAAAAAAAAGAAAAAGAAATACACTAAGTAACTTTAAAATGCACATTGATAAAACTTGCTGAATTCGTGCTGAGTTTCTCAAGAAGAAAAGAAATATATCACAATGGAAAAATAACTTTGTTCCGCCCGAATAAGTTCCAAATCTGTGCTCAAATCAGAATTTAAGGGAGTTGTACTCAATAACGTGCAATATGACTCGGGTAGTCAATGACATGGACAGGCTTTAATTTTCAAACAAATTTTGCATACACTGTACACACACACAATCTTGCCTATAAATACCCGGGGGAAATGATGGGAAAATTGTCATTATTGAAGATGCCATGCCTAAGCCAAAATCAACGTGAACAGGCCATCGGGATGTTGCGTGCCGGAAGTACACAGACAGAGGTCGCCCGGCACTTCGGTGTTCATCATTCGACCATTTCCCGTTTGAGTCAGCGTTACAGACAGACAGGGAGCACCAGGGATCGTCCACGCCCTGGTCAGCCTCGAGTCACGACGCCAGTTCAGGATCAGCACATCAGGCTAGCTCACCTCCATGACAGATTCCTGACACCCTCAGTCACTACTGCTGAGACCCCTGGACGACACAGACCCAGAATCTCCAGCATGACGGTCCGAACATGGACCAACTGTCACTTTGAATTTTTTTATTGTGAATTAATTCTTGAGTTTGACAATAAATGTCCTTTATCGATGTTTCAAGATGTGTGTGCATTACATACAATATCATAAATTTCAAATATATGCATGGATCTAAAGTGATATCGTGTTGAATTCCATTGTGTTTTTTTAAACTTGCTTAGTATAAAATAAGAGCTCCAGTGAGAAGCGGCAGCCAGAACGCGCACGACGTACTCTCAAACGGAAAAAAAAAAAAGGATGACCAAAATGCGAGCAGCCATCAACTGAATTTCCACTCAACAAATTTCTAGAGCATACAATATATCACATTTTTATAAATACAATAGTGTTCCCTGTTTGCAGACATTACGGTTGACTACCAATCAGTGGTATTGAATATAACTCCTCAAAAGTATTATATTATATTGCCTGGCAAAATGTTCTACCTGTTAACGGATTCTAATAAAATTAAAAAAAAGAATTCTTATTTCATGCCAAAGAGAGTCCGACATTGTTATCTTAACGTCCCAATATATAAATACTTCAGCATAATGCTTCAGAAGAGACATTGAATAAAATGACATTTATAATTGTATTTAAAACAGTGGAATGATCAATTTTTTGCCACAATCCCAACAACACTAATCATAAAATTCTGTTTTTGATCATGCTACATGTACATTTGCACTTGCAACACTGAAAAGACTTTGAATTAAAGAAGTACAGCCAGTGTTTGATATTTCAGTGAATAAAAATCAGACATGTAAAAAGAAACTGAATAAGTTTAACTCACATTTCATGGCACTAATCGGCAAGTTCAACTCCAAGCACAGGTCAACCATCACCGCTTCAGCACGGGTCACATCCCGTGTCTTTTCATCCACAGATTTCGTAAAAAACTGCTGGATACCCCAGATTTACTTTCCGCCTGACTCGCCATTTCAGAATACTCCATGTTTTTTTTTTTTTTTGTAGTTGACATGCCGCGTGCAGTCATCGCGACCACCACGAGTGATGTTAATGTCAGTTCTACACAGTTTGCAGTGCGCGTATCCATTGCCCTTTTGACTGGGTGTAATGCACGGCCATTCTACCGTATCGAAAATAGCGTGAATGTGCGGAATCTGCGCATGTCACACACAGCATGTGTGGTTGTCGTAAAAATAAATAGCCTAGCCGTGAATCGCGCATGGATTGAAAAAGTCGCTTGGACATTTAAAAACAACTCACTGGAATTTAAGACTTTATAATAATTCCGTACAGAATAACACTGTTTGCCGTAACATCGTATTTACGTAACTTTTCCGTACAAAATACGGCCAATCCGTACTAGTAGGCATCTCTGTAAATGATATTAAAAGACAACACATGCTGATTCTGCATAACTGTATTAAATTCAATTTTTCCAATTTGCCTGGAGATGTGTGTGTGAACATTCTACAGTACAACCATAAACTGACAACTTTAGAATGTTAGAGTGTGTTGGTGTTTGCTGAGCCAGTGCTATTCTGTGCAAAAAGAGGTCAAGTAGACTCCAGTTCACTCCCCCCTTGCAGGGACGGCTTAAAGCTGCATATACAGTGTGCCAATTATCAGGCCGCAGTCTGGAGGCACTGTCTGGAAGGACAGCCCGACATACCTGAACCAAAAGGACATGGATGGACAACCAGTGACGAAGGTACAAATACAAACCATGAACTAGAATTCACAATTTTGCTATATTTATTATATAAAACAGTAATTGTCAAAACGTTACTTATTTTACAGGAATGCTGATGGTAGACTGGATGCAGGGACTGCCAGCCCCATTGGCTGTCCTGGAACTTTTGGCCTGCCAATGTGTACAGACCTGCAAACTTCATGACTATTGAGGTATTTCACCTGACGTCACAGGGTCACGTGACGCCCCGGTGTCCGCCATTTTGAAGGTCAAGCTAGCTAATGTCAACAACATAGTAGCTAGTATGTTACTGTAGCAATGTTTACGTTCAGTCATTTGGATGACTGTTAAAACCTTTCAGTCTCAAGTTTTTCCTTTACTGTATTTACTAGTTTACTGTAATTATGATCCGGCAGCTATTTACACCGGATCCAGTGTAAATAGCTGCCGGAGCGCGCTCCAGCTTGCTCCCCCTCAAATTAAGCAGCGCGCTCCGGCTTGCTCCCGGAGTGCTCCGGCCGAGGTTCCGGAGCGCGCTCCGGCAGCTATTTACACTGGATCCGGTGTAAATAGCTGCCGGATCATAATTACAGTAAACTAGTAAATCCAGTAAAGGAAAAACTTGAGACTGAAAGGTTTTAACAGTCATCCAAATGACTGAACGTAAACATTGCTACAGTAACATACCAGCTACGATGTTTTTGACATTAGCTAGTGCTAACAGCTAGTTGCTAATACACTGCTACAACAGACACCGACCCTAATAATACAGTTCTTGGTCATTGCCTGGTAACAGCAAATTTATAACGGGCCATGTCTCAACAGACTAAGAAGTTATTTCAATGACATTTAATAACATTTTGTTTATCCTGAGGACCGAAAGTAAATGAAAATGTGAACAAACCTTAGCTGTAATCAGATGGCGACCACCGGCTCCAGGGACGACCCGCTGATGTAGGCATGTTACCCAGCCTGACACAAAATATTTGTAGGCATCCAAACTCTTATACGCTTTCAGATCAATACCTGTGTATGGCGATGGGTTTTTAACGACATAGGTATACAGATCATGTGGGCCGAAGTCAGGTAAAGACGAGGGCTTCGTGTACTTCCGTACGTCAGTGAACAATCCTGGTGGAAGCAGGTAAACGTCGTTCTCTAAGCCTGCTAACCTCAATTTTTGCAAATACCTCTCCCTCTGCTCGCCCTGTAAATGCCCTATGTCGCTGGATAGTGAAGGTGTTTTCTGCATCTCGCTCCTTTTTCTTTTATGTTTTTCGTTTGTCGCCTTCCTCGCATTCAAACTGATTCGAGCCGTGACGTCCAAAATGGCAGCCTAACGATGCATCACATGACTTGGTCACGTGGGTGAAAAACCTCAATTCCTGTCTTTCAAACAAACTAAAATGCACAGAATTGTGTAGGTTACAAACTTGCAGCAATCAGGTGGAAGAAGTGAAGGAGGAGGAGGAGGAGAACATACATGGCAGTCTGGAATATGATGATAGTGACAAAGATTAAAAAGCTTGCAATGAACAAATAGGTTTGTGAACAGTAGAGGTTTAGTTGCGATTTTACTGTTGTGTGTCATGTTCTGCTGAAATAAAGTGGCACCATTTCCATTCTTTCACTGAAAAGTTACTGTCATTGAATGCTAACTTATGTGAGTGAGAGAACACTTGTAATATTCTTCTTTTGCAAATACCCCTCTGATAGACACCTCTTGATCTAGACCTTTTGCCTGAGTCCTTATTAATATGTTCATCAAACATTTGATCACATTCATCTATAAATACCACTGAAGCAAAGTTGAGTCATTTTTGCAGCCAAGGTATTATATAATGCCTATTCGCCATTTAATCTATATATTTTCTGAAAGCCTAGACTCTATAGATGTCAAAAAACATGACTTTGGACTTGATGCATCCTTTTCCATCATTAGTTATATAATGTACTTTGCATTACATTGAAATGCATTGATTTTCAATAGACAGCTATGGGTTTCAGGTCTAAAATAACTGTGTAATGTGTATTAAGCTATCTCAGCCATATATTTTCTAAAGGTCTATATACTATATACTCTGGATGTGATATAATGTGTATTGAGACACCTCCCAACTTCCTACATTCCTCTATACCTTAGTTCTATAATGTACTTTGCGTTAGAGGTCTGCTCGGGACAGAATTTTCAGTCCTGCTCCCGCATTGTGCAGTCCCGCTCCCGCAAAGAATTATGATTTTCAGTCCCGCTCCCACCCGCGCCTGCCATATTTTGTCCCACTCCCGCCCGCAAATCCCGCATGATGCAGACGTTCGCGTTATTTCTCACGAAAGTTCTTGTCATTGGCTTGGGGAATTAAACATGCTGAGCTTAGCTGAGCTCTCCACTGACCGATCCTTCATTTATTGTTTAGACTCTGACATTCTGCTGACACATTCCAAGTTGAGCGCTCTCGCTTTGATTGACAGCTCTCGGTTTGATTGACAGCTCTCGGTTTGATTGACAGCTCTCGGTTTGATTGACAGCTCTCGGTTTGATTGACAGCTCTCGGTTTGCGCACTCGCACTCCCAAGTCTGTGGCGTTACGATTCCAACCGCGATTTCATTCTCCTCTCATATGAAGTGCTGCGCAACCACAACCAGCTCCTCAGATTATACACTGTCTATTTCTAGCTTTAAATTGAACAATCTGTGCGATACACAGTCCTTTTTAATACTTAGGACTAATACTCTTGACTTTTTAACGGTAAATGTACCTCTTTTTAAAGCAGCACTTACTTCTGAAGCACTGTGAGCTTCACTAGAGGAGCTCTGCTCTTCTGCCATGATCGGAGATCTCAAACACGGAAGAGCGGAAAGGAATTGGAAACGTACGCGAGATTAGACCATAGGCAGTGTTGGGCACGTTACTTTCAAAAAGTAATTAGTTATAGTTACTTTTCCCAAAAAGTAACTGAGTTAGTAATGGAGTTACTTTGTCATTAAAGTAACTAATTACCAGGGAAAGTAATTATTCTGTTACATTTTGTTACCCCCCCCCCAAAAAAAAAAATCAAATTCAATTAGTGTAATCATAATAAAAGTGAATGTTAAATGTGTTTAATGACTGAAATGGACACTTAACAGAACCAATCAGTAACGTTATCTACACTATATTAATATTTTTGTGGGACAATGTGAGAAGACATCAAATTTAATATATTTTTGTAGTTATTAAAATTGTTACTAATTACTGGCCACTGACGAGGACAAACGCTTTGTTCCTCGACAATGTGCATTGCACGTACACATTTTTGCCTTTTATTTCAAGTAATGAAAAGCAATGGCTGTATTTCCAATGTGAAAGCGCAGTGCTGGGCTGACCGCTCGCCATCGCTGTGTCTTCCAATTGAAAGAGTGCACAGTAGTGCAGTAGGCGTGGCCTATGTATGTTGTCCAAATCTACTCTGATTGGCTTACTGTGCCGTTGTCTCGCGTCTCCCCGCCCCACACTAAAGCAGAGTAAAGAAAGGCTGAACGAGCAGCGTGCCAGATTAAAACAGCTTTAATAAAGTAACGCATAGTATTTTATTTAAGTAACGGGAACGGCGTTATAACGATGTAAAAAGTAATTAGTTAGATTACTCATTAATAAAAAAAGTAACGCCGTTTATTTCTAACGCCGTTATTCCCATCGCTGACCATATGCATCTTAAAATGTTTTTATTAATGCCAAATAAAATATCCAGCACAAATTATATACGATAGACATAAATTAATAATTTATAAATTTTATTTTAAACACGTTTTTAAGTTAGCGGGACTGCAGCTCATCACCTCTCCCGCCCGCGCCCGCATTGTGCACTCCCCCTCCCGCCCGCAATGAGCTTTCAAAATTTGTCCCGCGCCGCACTGCTTTGCGGCGGGTCCCGCGGGACTCGCGCGGGAGTGCAGTGCTCTACTTTGCGTTACATTGAAATACATTGATTTTCATTGAAATACATTGGACAGCTAGGAGTTTCAGGCCTAAAATAGCAGTGTAATGTATATTAACCTATCTAACCCATATATTTTCTGAAAGCCCGTAATCTCCAGATGTGCTATAGCAATAGTTTGGATTTGACCCACCCTTCTTCAGTCTTCTGCCTCAATCTAACCCTATATTATATTGGTGAAAAAGTGTACGACGGATACATTGTGGCCTCTGAAATTCATGGGAAGCTAAATTATCCATCCAAACTGTATATTTTCTAAATGTCTATGGTGTCTACATGTGATATAACATTGATAAACACATATTCCATCCTCCCACACACTTGCATACACCTATACCTACACATAGGCATGTATTGCGAACTGTACTGGGTATGGTTATAAAAGCCAGGAAAAATATAAGAAAGCTACCACTTAGAGAGGGTTATCATACCAAATGTCCCTCAGGGATGGAGGATTACAAAAATCATTGGTAGATTTTGCCACCTCAGGTGGTACCGATATGTGATTTTTTGGGTCCTGCCCATGGACTATTAATGTGACTTATAACCTGTACAATTCAATTGCAAAACAAAAATCTGTTTGGGGGAAAAACATAAAAAACGTACAATAAGCTGGTTGCATAAGTGTGCAGACCCTTAAACTAATACTTGAAGCACCTTTTGATTTAATTCCAGCATTCAGTCTTTTTGGGTTCAGACCTGCCATCAATTAAAATGACTCTGATTAACCCCAAATAAAGTTCAGACATTTACTCAGTTGCATCCTGCACCAAAAGCCAGGGTTCACAGAGAGCTTACAAAGCATCAGAGGGATCTCATTGTTGAAAGGTATCAGTCAGGAGAAAGGGACAAAAACATTTCCACACCATCAGATATACCATGGAGCACAGTGAAGACCGTCATCAAGGGGGCGTCGTGGCTCAGGTGGATGGGGCGCCATACCATGAATCCGGGTACCCGGGTTCGATTCCGACCCGGGGTCATTTCCCGATCCCTCCCCGTCTCTCTCTCTCTCTCCCGCTCATTTCCTGTCTCTGCACTGTCCTATCCAATAAAAGGTGAAAAAAAAGCCCAAAAAAGACCATCATCAAGAAGTGGAGAAAATACGGGACAACAGAGACATTACCAAGAACTGGACGTCCCTCCAAAACCGATGAAAAGACGAGATGAAAACTGGTCAGGGAGGCTGCCGAGAGGCCTACAACAACACTGAAGGAGCTGCAGGAATTTCTGGCAAGTACTGGTTGTGTACTACATGTAACAATCTCCTGTATTCTCCATATGTCTGGACTATGAGGTCGGGTCAAAGAGAAACATCCAGGCCCGGATAAAATTTCTAAAAATATACATCAACTCTCCCAAAAGCATGTGGGAAAATGTGTTCTGGTCTGATGAAACCAAGGTTGAACTTTTTAGCCACAATTCCAAAAGGTATGTTTGGTGCAAAAACAACACTGGGCATCACCAATAGAACCCCATACCCACGGTGAAGCATGGTGGTGGCAGCATCGTGTCTTGGGGTTGTTTTTCTTCAGCTGGAACAGGGGCTTTCGTCAAGGTGGAGGGAATCATGAACAGTTCTAAATACCAGCCAATTGTGGCCCAAAACCTTCAGGTGTCTGCTAAAAAGCTGAAGATGAAGAGGAATTTCATCTTTCAGCATGACAATGACCCCAAAAATGTTTGGAACGGCCCAGCCAGAGCCCAGACCTAAATCCAGTTGAAAATCTGTGGGGTGACCTGAAGAGGGCTGTGCACAAGACACGCCCTCGCAATCTGACAGATCTGGAGCGCTTTTGCAAGGAAGAGTGGGCAAATATTGCCAAGTCTAGATGTGGCAGGCTGATAGACTCCGACCCAAAAAGACTGAATGCTGTAATTAAATCAAAAGGGTGTGTAACTGGGTGTGTATGCTTTTTATAGTTCAACCTTTCACACACACTGACCTCTCGGGCCACGTTGCTGGTCTTCACTTCCTGTATGACGGTTCCGTAGACGATGTAATCCACCAAGTCTTTAGGAATACCAGTTCTGTTCAGCAAACCTCTGCAACACACACACACACACACACACCGTGTCAGTACAGAGTTATGGACGTTACAGAACACGACCCAATCTTTTTTCCTGTAGCTTGAACACACTCACTGTAAAGCTCCTCTGGCCAGATCGTGGGGCATCAGATCCAAATATCTAAAAAACAAACAAAAAGTTAAATAAACCCTGAAATCACTATTCAGCACCGTTCTGTTGTGTTTCCAGGTTAATTAGTTATAATCAAATCTACAAGTCAGTCTGCGGATGAGACCCTGTGCTCAAGCGGCTCGTCTTGCATGTAGGTTGGTTCTTGTGGGCGTGGCTTATCCAGGGATGAGAAACCATAGTAAATATATCACTTCTCACACCAAACACAAATTTAAAAAAAAAAAAAAAAAAAACCCACTAATCAGTGTGAAAGCTGGCCGTCTGATCTACCTACATGCTGATGTCACACACTCGGCTTTGTTTACAGATTAGATTCGCAAAGCGAGCTACTTCCTTCTCCTTCTGAGATTTATCTTCATTCGTATCGCCTCTACACCCACATACACGTTACACGTCAGAAACGTAGAATTGCCACATGGAATTTTTCAACCTGGGCTAGAACTTTTAACCCAGTTCATAATTTGCTCCTTGTATTTGAGAGACTTGCGATATCTATCTATCTTGGGTCAGGCTTTGGATTTTAAAATTCGGCGTATCAGACGCTCGTTGGCCGTGCTGTGAAAATTCTCCATGCAGACGCTCATCTAAATTTCCAAGTCTGTCATTAGTTAACTCCTGAACATTTATCATTAAAGGGGAACTGAAGGCAAATTCGTCATCAAAATTCTCTCATTTTATTAAATACAGGAATGCATTATTGTGTCGCTGCTATAGCAAGTTATGAGTGTTTGAAATATGCTCTGTAATACATCAGTCCATATGTCAAAGCGACGACCGTAAACGAGATTGGTTGAGACCTGTGCGAGACATCGTAGGACGGAAGTAAAACGTACAGCGGAAATCCAAGTCACCAACATCTGCCAATGTTCCCCGTGTCCGAAATCGCTCACTCATTCACTACTCCCTACATAGGGAATTACTCTATAGAGGACTATACAGTGAGCTGATTGGTAAAATGAAAAAAAAAAAACGCTTTCGGACACTACTCCGTCGCGCTGGTATTTACATCATTACTGTTGCACAATTAAAACACGCCAGCTCAGTCGGCTGGTGGGTTTCAAAATAATAAACACATGCATGTGTTTTTGTGATAAATCCATATTATACTGGGTGCATTTCCAACATTAATCAATACAAAGTACCTGCAGCTTTCAGTTCTTTTAAATCAAGGCTGAATACTTTTTCTTCTTCGTCGCTGCCTTTTATTAAATCAAATTTCAGACTTCTAATTTGATTTGTCAGCACGACCGCAATGCATGATGGGATATATTGCTTTGGTTAGTCCCCATCGTTGTACACTACTTTTCATGATGCACTGTGGGATACTTTGAGTGCAATATATAGGGTGTAAATAATCCTCACTAAGGTTTCGGACAGCGCTACAAAATGCCGTCCTCACTATACAGTGCCCTATATAGTGAGTAGGGAGCGATTTCGGACACGGGTTGTCAAAAGACACACGCGCCCTCTTTCGAATGCTGATGTAATCAAGCCGGAAGTTTTGTTTGTTTTGATAGCGATCAGGAAAGTTTGAAAAAAAAAAAGTAGGCAGTAATCGTCATTTCAACTCGTTTGGAAAACAGTTTTCAAAATGGCGGCACTGACAACCTGGCTGACGCTTCACGTTTCGAAGTCTCGCACAAGTCTCGTGAAGATCGCGCGGATAAGCGACGCCTGCCGTGGACCAAACAAACTAAATTCAACACGGCTAAAAACCGAATAGGCCGAGAAGTATCATATTTAATTGCAATTAGTTGCCAATACGAGTCAAGATATAAGGTTACTAAAACCAAAAACGTCATTGAATAACACGTTAATTAAGAAAGAAAGCAAGTTTAAAAATGACTTCAGTTCCCCTTTAAAAAGCTTATAATCTCTGCTTTCCAAAGAAATGTATCTGGTTAAGATCTGTTCAGTATTTTGGGAGGCAGGTTGAAGTCGGCACAACAGAGTAAAAACTCTGCTTGTGGGGGCGTCGTGGCTCAGGTGGATAAGGCGCCATACCATAAATCCGGGGACCCGGGTTCGATTCTGACCCGAGGTCATTTCCCGATCCCTCCCCGTCTCTCTCCTGCTCATTTCCTGTCTCTACACGGTCCTATCCAATAAAGGTGAAAAAGCCCAAAAAAATCTCTTTATATTAAAAAAAACAAAACAAAAAAAACCCTCTGCTCGTGGGACATCAGGAAACTGAAAGCGGTCAGGCGCTCTCTCTCTCTCGATCAATTTATGACTGGATTACTCATCAATATCATAACTTATTTATAGGGATGTTCTCTGGTTCTGTTCTCTCACTGTTTCTGATGAAGGATTCAGCAAAACTAGCAGGCGGAAAATTTTGATGTTATGATTCACGGGAGAATTTGAAGCGAGTTTTCATAGATTTACCTACTTATTTTTTCAAATCAAACTGATTCCTGTGAATAAATAACTCTTTTAGAATATAACTGGAGTTGTTTTGATGAGAAATATTGATCTTAGGAGTCAGTTTAATTATATTTTAAAAAACCAGAAGTCAAAAACACGAGTGTCGATAACTCAACTGAAAATGTGAATTGTTTATTGGATGTGGATCAGACAGGTTTTTTTTGAGGTTCGCCTTGAAAGCTGTGAATATTAATCGAAATAATCATTTATTATTATTCTTTTATGTAAAACATTAGTAGGCACTACTGAGAAATACAAAGCTCTACAGAGCACAAAGACGGGATTAGAAATAATCTTATTACTTAAGATTAAGACTAGACTTAATAACAAATCCAAAATATTAAGGTGTTGGGTTAAGAATCCGAAGGTTCCGAGTTCGAATCCTGGTTAAGTATGAAAAAAAGGTATGTTTATTTAATAATAAATAAATTAAAAAAGGGGGGGGGGGAGCTAATTAGGGAGACAGGAATAGGTGGACAGAGATAAGAGGAAATACCCGACAGATAGGAAGAGAGAGAGAGAGAAAAGAAGTGATGGAAAAAAGTTTATAAAAAAAAAAAAACCACCACCATGGTTGAAATTTTTGGACCAGTCACATCTAACTTTCTTCTATTTTTACAGGAACTAAAGAAACGTCTGAGCTGATCGTTTGGATTGGTCGCTTTACCTCATTAATATTTAATTTGTGTAATACTTAGAAGCTAGATGACGTTTCTTAAAAGCTTTGACTTTGAATCCTGGATACAGGAAGCAAGTCAGAACAAGAAATTAATTCCCCCCCCGCACACACACACTTACGCAGTGCCAGACTGTAGGAACGGTGTACGGACTCCATCGACCAGAACAATGTTCTTCACCCCAGGCTTAGCCAGTGTCTTCTTACTTTTAACTGTTAATACATTTAAAAAAATAAACGAAAATTAATAATAAATAATAATAATTGCATTATTATTAATTGAACAAAATCAGACTACAGTACTGGTGTGTGTGTGGGATAGACCTTGTGCCTGTAGAGGAGCAGATGTCCCGAGACACCGTGCAGCTGGGGGAAGAGAGAGAGAAAAAGCGCAAGAGACAGATGTTAAGTTTAATATTAAAGTGCCACACAGGACTGATCCAGGATCAGATTACATTATGCAGGAGAGAAGCTCAGTGTCTTGAATATCATGATACAAAATATTGTCCTGACGAGACGAATTTGCTGCTCGTTTCAGTTTAATTTATTATAGTGGTGCTTGAAAGTTTGCGAACCCTTTAGAATTTTCTATATTTCTGCATAAATATGACCGAAAACATCATCAGATTTTCACACAAGTCCTAAAAGTAGATAAAGAGAACCCAGTTAAACAAATGAGACAAAAATATTATACTTGGTCATTTATTTATTGAGGAAAATGATCCAATATTACATATCTGAGAGTGGCAAAAGTATGTGAACCTTTGCTTTCAGTATCTGGTGTGACCCCCTTGGGCAGCAATAACTGCAACTAAACGCTTGCGGTAACTGTTGATCAGTCCTGCACACCGGCTTGGAGGAATTTTAGCACATTCCTCCGTACAGAACAGCTTCAACTCTGGGATGTTGGTGGGTTTCCTCACATGAACTGCTCGCTTCAGGTCCTTCCACAACATTTCCATTGGATTAAGGTCAGGACTTTGACTTGGCCATTACAAAACATTCACTTTATTCTTCTTTAACCATTCTTTGGTAGAACAACTTGTGTGCTGAGGGTCATTGTCTTGCTGCATGACCCACCTTCTCTTGAGATTCAGTTCATGGACAGATGTCCTGACATTTTCCTTTAGAATTTGCTGGTATAATTCAGAATTCATTGTTCCATCAATGATGGCAAGCCGTCCTGGCCCAGATGCAGCAAAACAGGCCCAAACCATGATACTACCACCACCATGTTTCACAGATGGGATAAGGGTCTTATGCTGGAATGCAGTGTTTTCCTTTCTCCAAACAGAACGCTTCTCATTTAAACCAAAAAGTTCTATTTTGGTCTCACCCGTCCACAAAACACTTTTCCAATAGCCTTCTGGCTTGTCTACGTGATCTTTAGCAAACTGCAGACGAGCAGCAATGTTCTTTTTGGAGAGCAGTGGCTTTCTCCTTGCAACCCTGCCATGCACACCATTTGTTGTTCAGTGTTCTCCTGATGGTGGACTCATGAACATTAACATTAGCCAATGTGAGAGAGGCCTTCAGTTGCTTAGAAGTTACCCTGGGGTCCTTTGTGACCTCACTGACTATTACACGCCTTGCTCTTGGAGTGATCTTTGTTGGTCGCCCACTCCTGGGGAGGATAACAATGGTCTTCAATTTCCTCCATTCGTACACAATCTGTCTGACTGTGGATTGGTGGAGTCCAAACTCTTTAGAGATGGTTTTGAAACCTTTTCCAGTCTGATGAGCATCAACAACGCTTTTCTGAGGTCCTCAGAAATCTCCTTTGTTTGTGCCATGATACACTTCCACAAACATGTGTTGTGAAGATCAGACTTTGATAGATCTGTGTTCTTTAAATAAAACAGGGTGCCCACTCACACCTGATTGTCATCCCATTGATTGAAAACACCTGACTCTAATTTCACCTTCAAATTAACTGCTAATCCTAGAGGTTCACATACTTTTGCCACTCACAGATATGTAATATTGGATAATTTTCCTCAAAAAATAAAATGACCAAGTATAATATTTTTGTCTCATTTGTTTAACTGGGTTATCTTTATCTACTTTTAGAACTCGTGTGAAAATCTGTTGATGTTTTTGGTCATATTTATGCAGAAATATAGAAAATTCTATCGGGTTCACAAACTTTCAAGCACCACTGTATGAGCACCACCACTTCTCCTCTTTCCACACGTAGCAGCAGCAGACGGAGCCGTGATCACTGAAGGCGCAAACTACCATTTAAAAAAAAAAAAAAACCTCCAACCTTCCATATTAACACCATTGCCATGAAGTCCATTTATGACACTGAAAACCATTAAGAAAAATTACACCTTATCACCTGTAACCTTTCTTCAAATAAAACATGTCATCACAAAACAAATTTCATATGTTAATATCGTCTCGTGATGCATCTCATATCACGGATCTGCTCCGACTCACCCAAGTGAAAAGCCCTGGAGTTGTTCACCGGGCAGCTCTTCAGAGAATTCATCAACATGGACGCCATTCTGGAACGCAAAAATAAATCATTTATTTCCTGGAGCTAAACCATCTCTGAATCATTTACACTTCAATTCATAAAGCTTTCTCAGATTTATAATAAAGACAGATCCAGACAGACAGACAGATCCAGGTTGCATTTGAATGCTAAATTAATGGACTGGGATTTATATCGTAACAGGACGACTTTTTTTTATTATTAATAGTATAAATACGGAGGTGGATATAGAAAATCAATCGCGCTGATTGGTCGAGAAATTGACCATTTCTCAATAATCATCTCGAGCGACTCGGCAAAATGACGGCCAATTGCTCAACCATACCGCAAGTGAGGAAGAATTGCACACGATGGAGAACAAAATAAATAAATAAATAAATAAAACGCTGTTTCTAAAAGTACTAAAGATGCTCTGAAGTTTGGTCTAAAACTATTCAGAGGAGGAACTGGGATTCATTTTATCAATTTCAAAACTAAGGATTTTATGTGACAAGTCTGCGCTGTACCGTTATTACATTTACATGCTGCTTTTGAAGTTTGAAATAAATTAAAAAAAAAAAAAAATACCACTCGTGTATTTATACTAAAACAATTCTCCGCCTCCGTGAATAATAACCTCAACTTCACCTCCGTTATTATTCACGTAACCTTTGGCGAATAACTTTCATATTTTTAGCCAACATTGTGTTTGAATGTCCGTGGTGTTGCTCGATGTAAACTCCAAGCTCTTTAACTTTCTGACCACAGAACCCAGACTTATTACACAGATACAAGATCTGAAACTACTGTAATACCGCTTCAAATTATTCAGCTGTTCATCGGGGAACGAACATCATCCTTCGATTAGGATCGTCCTTTAAAGGTAGACAGCCTTTCAGATTTTAAGTGCAAGTCATTTAAAAAAAAAAAAAATTTATATGGGTCTGTCTCAGAAACTGGGTACTGTGGGGGTCCCCCACTAAATATACTCCATCAATAAACTATACGGTTTTGAATGGTGATGTTGGTTTTAATTTGAAATAAAAATGATGAAAGAAATAATACAGATAAAACTACATCTTTGATGTGAATATTCAGAATTTGGCAAAAATTCTGCAAATTCGTAGAAAAATGGCGGCTTGATCTGGGACATGATAAATGGTCAACGACATCGCATTCCCTTAAAAAGGTTGTAGTCCACTGAAAAGTCTACAGTTATCACTAATTGTATTTTAAGTTGTAACTTTATACACCTAAGGATTGGTGCGCTCACAGAATAATCATAACCGTAATAAAACATCATGCAAAATATTTGATCGCCATCGTAACTCCTTTTTCCGCAGACCCAAAACCAATACGATCGTGTGTTTTGATCTAAACGGAAAGCCTCAGGGTCAAGGTCACGACCTCACCAAAAGTAGTAACTTAAAAATCACTACGCCATATAAAAATTTAGTTATAAATCTGCGATTTTGTTTTTTAAAATGAAAGCTGAAAGTTAGGTATAGACTATGTTTGTTTCTTACAGAATATGTTACGATGGTAGCTGGTCTTGTATGAATTTCTGAGCTATAAAATGAGTTGTGGTCTATTTTTTACCGCAGCATGTTATTTGTGTGCGGGGAAGGACACACATTAACAATTTGCATGTGTAGAATGGAATTTTCCACTCCAGCAGTTAGAAGTTGATCGTGCTTCCATTTGCGGTCTTTGTTATGCGGGTGATCTGTTCGGACGTTATCGCTGAAAAGGTGAGTTTTGACAGTTTTATTTTGTTTTAGTCTTGCAGTATAAGGCAATAGAATGTTTCTTTTTCATCTTACTTTCATATTTCGTAGTGTTTGCGTGTTTTTGGCCAATATTTTGCAACCATGGTCAATTTAGATCGAACTTTTGATAGAATCTACGGCCAGTCATTTTGCCCCGTCCCCGCTCCATCCGGTGCGGTAGTGATGCCCCGTTGCTCGCGCGCCACAGCAGAGACCCACGCAACCTTCAGCCGGTACAGTCGCTGTTCTTTTACCACCGCCGTTATTCTCATCTTTCCGGTGTGTTCTTGATTTTTCCATTGTGCCCCATTTCACCATATCAAATACCCAAAATGTATTATCATATTATTCATATTTAAGTGAATAATCAATTCAGTCATCATAACTTGGCATTTTTAACCCAAGCAATCAAAAAGAGGAAATTTATTCAAGATTTTCACTCATCTGTGAAGGAGGGGCTTTAATTCTTCATGATGGAGTTATATGTAAATCAATTTTACAAAAGCATTTGAATTGTAATTAAAAAAAAAAAAAAAAAAAAAAAAAAAAAAATTCACAGTGGAGGCCAGATAAAACAAGATGCTATCTTTATTCTTATTAAACATGACAAAAGAAAAACATTGAGTGTTAGGGAAATGCAAAAAAAAAAAAAGTAAAATTAGAAATTTTATTTTTTGACCATAATGTCCCAAATGAGAGACCAGTTTCTGAGACGGACCCAGATACACATTCAGAGCAGACACATTAAAACTGCATGGCTCTGTAGTAAAAGAGTCGGGGTGCTAAACTGGCCAGCTGCAGTCCAGACCTGTCTCCTGTTTAAAACATTATGAAGCGCAAAATGAGACAAACGAGACACCGAACTGTTACACAACTGAAATTATATCTCAGGCAAGAATGGGACGACATTTCTCTTTCAAAACTCCAGCACTTGAACTCCTCGGTTCCCAAACGTTTACAGAGCGTTGTTAAAAGTAGAGGAGATGTGGTACAACACAGTGGTAAATGCCCCTGTCGCAACTTTTTTTTTTTTTAAACGTATTGCTGACATTAAATTTAACCCTTGTCTGGTGTTCGGGTCTGTGGGACCCGTTTTCATTTTTTATCAAAAGGAACAATGATACGATTAATTATTTTTTCAAACTCAGACTCATTGGCCTTGGCTCATTTTCTGTGAAGAACATATATCAGAGGGGCGGCACGGTGGTGTAGTGGTTAGCGCTGTCGCCTCACAGCAAGAAGGTCCTGGGTTCGAGCCCCATGGCCGGCGAGGGCCTTTCTGTGTGGAGTTTGCATGTTCTCCCCGTGTCCGCATGGGTTTCCTCCGGGTGCTCCGGTTTCCCCCACAGTCCAAAGACATGCAGGTTAGGTTAACTGGTGACTCTAAATTGACTGTAGGTGTGAATGTGAGTGTGAATGGTTGTCTGTGTCTATGTGTCAGCCCTGTGATGACCTGGCGACTTGTCCAGGGTGTACCCCGCCTTTCGCCCGTAGTCAGCTGGGATAGGCTCCAGCTTGCCTGCGACCCTGTAGAAGGATAAAGCGGCTAGAGATAATGAGATGAGATGAGACATATATCAGAACACATTTTCAATGACCACACACTGTACACCCCCTACACATTTATATTACATACAGGATGTTTGAGTCCACTGGACCCGGGGCTAATAAAAATGTGTACCTTTACTCTGTCCTCCTCCTGTCTGGGCCTGCTGTTAGTGTGTGTGTGAGTTTCGTGTTTCTGCCCCTGCCGTTCAAGCACCGACACCTGTCTGCTCTCACATTCCTACACATTTTACCCTCTGTCTTGCAGGAACCGAGACAGAAGTTCCCATAAATTGGGGGCGGGACACAATAAATATAGCTTTTCCAATGTGGCTCCTTATCACAACTGATCAAGATGGCCAAAAGATTCTCTGCTCAGATGGACTTGCGAATGATTTTGGAAGAGAGAGAGAGAAGCTTTTGATGATGTAGAGGAAGACGTTTCAGAACGTGAGGATCACATTTCTGAAAATTCAGAGTCTGACGATGACTTTGAAGAAGAGGATGAGACGGAGCATCAGCCATTCCCAAAACGAAGATGAGCATAGGGATGATGTGTTGTATAGACTGACGATGGTTACTGTGTATGTTCAGTTTGTGTTGTGTAAACTGAACTCATCTCATTATCTCTAGCCACTTTATCCTTCTACAGGGTCGCAGGCAAGCTGGAGCCTATCCCAGCTGACTACGGGTGAAAGGCGGGGTACACCCTGGACAAGTCGTCAGGTCATCACAGGGCTGACACATAGACACAGACAACCATTCACACTCACATTCACACCTACGCTCAATTTAGAGTCACCAGTTAACCTAACCTGCATGTCTTTGGACTGTGGGGGAAACCGGAGCACCCGGAGGAAACCCACGCGGACATGGGGAGAACATGCAAACTCCACACAGAAAGGCCCTCGCCGGACCCGGGGTTCGAACCCGGACCTTCTTGCTTTGAGGCGACAGTGCTAACCACTACACCACCGTGTGTAAACTGAACTGAATGGGTTAAAGTTCTAATGAAATTCCAAGAAATAAAAATCAGTTGTTATGAAAAACCTTGCTTCATTTGTAAATTTGAAGATAAACATCTCTTTTTCCACTCATATCTTCTTCTTTTGGCTGCTCCCGATTAGGGGTCGCCACAGCGGATCTTTTGTCTCCATTGCTGTCTTCCGCATCCTTCTCTACCACACCTGCCACTTTCATGTCCTCTCTCACCGCATCCATGTATCTCCTCTTTGGCCTTCCTCGTTTTCGTTTGCCTGGCAGCTCCATCCTCAACATTCTCCTTCCAACATCTCTTCTCATCTCTCTTAGCTTAATTCCCAAGCTCTCCACATGTGCTGTCCCTCTGATGTGCTCGTTCCTTATCCTGTCCAACCTCCCATCGCAATCCTTAACATCCTCAACTTTGCCTCCTGTCTCTTCGTTAAGGGTACGGTCTCCAATCCATACATCACAGCTGGTCTCACTACTGTCTTCTACATCTTACCTTTCACTTTTGCTGGGACTTTCCTATCACAAATGACTCCCGAAATCCTTCTCCACCCTGCCTGCACGCTCTCTCTCACCTCACTATCGCAGCCCCCATTTTCCTGCACAGTTGACCTCAGGTACTTGAATTCACCAACTTTCTTTAGGGTTAGTCCATGAAATGATGTTACTTTTCATTGGTCCGGGTTTACATAATCATTTCATCTTTAATTTCCATGATTTAAAGAAATATTTAGCAGATTACCCATAAATATTGTTTGAAGAAATAAAATAAATAAAAAAAAATGAAGTTTTCTTTTGAAATAAAGAAATGTGAAAAACATTTTCTTCCCCTGTGACTGGACACGGATGACACGTTTTTTGTGACATGGAATATTTGCTGACTTTGAGCTTAAATAAACCATTACTTTCTGAAAATTTCAATAAAATTAGTTTCATGGTACTTGCAATTTAGTTTTACACTCACATAATAAAGTTAAGGTTCTATAAACTATTTAGCTTCGAATTCATCCACTAAAAATAGGTTGTGAACGTAACATTGTGGTGTCCTACCGTGTTACGTTAGAAACCAGGCTTATAAAAAATGATAAAACGAGTTGAAATCATGATTGATGTTTTTAATATAAAGAAGAATATACTATAAAACGATGCAGGTAGAAAGAAGTTTAAACAAACGGCAATAAAAGAAATTATCGATGTTTTTTCTCACATCCTAACTTAGCGTCCACTCACTTCCTGGTTCGTTCACAACCTGCGAGACCTGTTTACTCAATCTAGGTCAGCTGAACTGACGCGAGAGAACTTCTCGCGGGATCTCACACACCACAACACGTGCTCTCGTCGCTATCAATGGCATCAAAATTGCGGCCAGCAAGAGCAGGTAGGTGATATTATCAGCGTGTCCAGCAAAGTTACGCTTAAAACCATGTTGCGTTCGACCGACAGTTGGTGATATCATGTGATAAGGAAGTCTACTATGTTATTGTGACTTGTATAACACGACAATATCATCTTACAGCTAAACATTTGTCACAACGCCGACAATCTGATCGCCTGTTTTGACGGGAAGATTTTGACTTATGTTTTCAGACACTATTCGCTGTCGTGTCTTTGTTACGTTTATCAGCTGTTTTGGTGCATGATCGGCTCATTTAATTTAATTATCAGTGATAAACTACAGATAGTTTTAAAATCATTAAAAATTGAAAACGCATCATAAATTTTCAGTGTTAATGTTTAAAGTAAGCAAATAAAAGCAAAAAATTTATTTTATCAATATTTTTCCTTTATTTTTAAAAGCTTGTTCGTGTCCTTGTTACATTAGCAACCGGGTAAATATTTATGGATTTTATCATACACTGTAGAGCAGGAGTTATCTTAACAACTACCGTAAAATACCAAATAATAGCCCGGGCTATTATTTGTCTCAATCACGTAAGAGACCCGGCGCGTATTAGAGACTAGGCGGCTATTTGGAACAGGCGATTAATTCCTTCTTCACAAACACCTTCCCCAAAATCTACCTCAAAACGGGGAAAAAAATCACTCTCAGATAGGCCTACTTTTAACCAGTATAACTTACAGTTTGTTTAGAGTTAGATTACAGATAGCACGGTGCCGACTTCGGGGAATTTTGAAGACGCAGAATGCATCTTCGCATGGCACAGTCGGGGTGGATAAAGGATAAATCACACACCTTTTCCTGTTAATGACTAGTTAAGCGCATGCTTTACAAAATAATCAAGAAACCACACCATTGTCTGTGCGCGGCACTGTGATTTAATTACTCTGCAAAGTTATGGTCACTTGCTATCACCCTCACCCATGCAGCCTCCACCCTTTGCGCTTCGCGATGTCTGTCAATCTGAAATTGCATGGAGGGCGCGACGTTGAAGCAACATAATTAGGGTGCGAAGTGTCAAACCAAAGGGTTTTTTCTTATGCTGAAAAATAAGTGACCTGCAGTGGCTACATACTGTCATCTTGCATTCTCACGTTTCTCTCCAAGACGTCTCCCTGTTTGGCCGATATGAGCCTATTCCCCGAGTGAGTTGGTACGGTGGCTCGACCCCGTAGAAAACTTAAAGTTCGGATGAAAGTTAGTTGAATAGGTTACTGACTTGTAGGCCTACATGTTGCCTGCCTGACGCGTGCTTCTGCCCAACTTGCACGACAGATTACTTGTTGAAAAGGCCCCTTGGATTAGATTGGCCGCGAGCAGACTGAAATGCATGTTAGAACGCTCTCACCTTTTTTGTAAAGCGTCTTCCAGATCCGAATGGGTAAGGGCAAGTGAAATGGTATAAGGTCTTTAATAAAACTCAGTGTGTGCTTTGACGCATGCATTCGGCAATTTAGGTCGTTTAACAGAAGCAGCAGTCCAACCTTGGAAACCCGCAGTCCTCAATGTCACCACACACGCTGGGTATTCCTCATTCGATGACGCAAGTGATATCCCACACACCCATGTCAAACGTAATTGGCTAAGACATCTGTCAAAAGTTACGGAGTTGCATTCCTCAAGAAATATTACGGTAGACCAAGATTATAACATTGAAATGGCATGTTTATTATCACGTAACAAAATGTTGTAAACAGTATTATAGAAATAATTTCATTCATTCATTCATATTGTTTCGGTAGAAAACTATGCAATGCAAAATCATTTAACCCTTTGGTGACTGACCCCTTGAAAATGGTTCCTCCAGGAACCATGACGTTTCAGTTGTCAAGACAACGGAAAAACTAAAATACAAGAGCATTTTGTTTTGTGCACAAGAGCATTGTGACGTATCTTTCTGTTTTTGTATTTTAGTTTTTCCGTTGTCTTGACAACTGAAACGTCATCGTTCCTGGAGGAACCATTTTCAAGGGGTCAGTCACCAAAGGGTTAAACACCAGAAAACCAGAAAAGTGCTGGGCCTCAAGATTCTAGATAGAACGTTCGGACGCTTTTTTTTTTTTTTTTAGACCCCGGCGAGTATTCGGAACCGGCCTTTATTTGTCACAACACACGCGTACACCCGGCCGTTAAAGGGAACTCGGCGGTTAATTGGAACTCGGCTATTATTTGGTATTTTACGGTATGTTATATTTTCTTATATGGTCAATGCTTCATGGAAATAAAAGTTGTTTTCAGTTGCAAATTGTTTTAAGTGACTCCCTCTATGTCACATTTTGGTAACCCCATTTCATGGACTGACCCTTTACATCTGCTCCTTGCATCTTCACTACACTCTCATCCCCATTCTCCTCTTCTTCTTCGAGGTTTTACAGCAGCCGGCATCCAAAAAGTTGTATTGCCGCCATCTACAGGACTACCACCTTAGTGCACTATATCCTGATATGTATACACACCAGTGTCCTTTAAGAACTTGAAAGAAACATCGTCTTCCCCTCCCGCTTGACCCTAATTCTAAAATACCTTTCAGAGATGCTTCTTCCAAGCCAATCTCCCGCAACTGTCTAATTAAATCTTGCCTTTGGCGGTCATACTTTCTACAAGAAATCAAAACATGATGTACTGTCTCGCGCTCTTGGCAAGAACACAGGCCATTTTGATGCTTTCCCAAAATAAATAAAGTGTTGTTCAGAAATGTGAGACTAATCCTCAATCTAGAAATAATTACCTCTTCCTTACGTCTAGCCCCCCCTTCTTTTACAGACATTAACTGAATCAGTTACCCTACCGACAAATGAGAATAGATGCCTCCCTTTGTTTTCTTGCTCCCAAAGCTGTTGCCATTTTAAAATTGTTTCCTGCCACACAATACTTTTACCCTCCGCCTTGGACAGATTTATGTTGACATCTATGGTTACCTTTTGAGCAGCTTCCTTAGCCAACTTATCAACCTTTTCATTTGATGTTAATTGCCAGAACATCATCATATACAAGGTCTTGTCGGCTCTTTGATGACCCTTTCCCAATACTATTGATTGCTGACAGAGTCACTACATATCAATACTTTATGGTTCTGAATCTGTTCAGGCCATTGTACTGCCATCAGGATTGCATATAATTCCACTGTAAATACACTTAGAAAGTTTGAGGTCCTCTTAACAGCTTGGATATTCCACCTCTGAACAACGAAAGCTGCTCCTGTAGCACCCGTTTCTTGATCCTTTGAACCGTCAGTAAAAATTAATATATATTCCTGATACCTTTCTCTTACAACCCCGATTCCAAAAAGGTTGGGACAAAGTACAAATTGTAAATAAAAACGGAATGCAATAATTTACAAAATCTCAAAAACTGATATTGTATTCACAATAGAACATAGACAACATATCAAATGTCGAAAGTGAGACATTTTGAAATTTCATGCCAAATATTGGCTCATTTGAAATTTCATGACAGCAACACATCTCAAAAAAGTTGGGACAGGGGCAATAAGAGGCTGGAAAAGTTAAAGGTACAAAAAAGGAACAGCTGGAGGACCAAATTGCAACTCATTAGGTCAACTGGCAATAGGTCATTAACATGACTGGGTATAAAAGAGCATCTTGGAGTGGCAGCGGCTCTCAGAAGTAAAGATGGGAAGAGGATCACCAATCCCCCTAATTCTGCGCCGACAAATAGTGGAGCAATATCAGAAAGGAGTTCGACAGTGTAAAATTGCAAAGAGTTTGAACATATCATCATCTACAGTGCATAATATCATCAAAAGATTCAGAGAATCTGGAAGAATCTTTGTGCGTAAGGGTCAAGGCCGGAAAACCATACTGGGTGCCCGTGATCTTCGGGCCCTTAGACGGTACTGCATCACATACAGGCATGCTTCTGTATTGGAAATCACAAAATGGGCTCAGGAATATTTCCAGAGAACATTATCTGTGAACACAATTCACCGTGCCATCCGCCGTTGCCAGCTAAAACTCTATAGTTCAAAGAAGAAGCTGTATCTAAACATGATCCAGAAGCGCAGACGTCTTCTCTGGGCCAAGGCTCATTTAAAATGGACTGTGGCAAAGTGGAAAACTGTTCTGTGGTCAGACGAATCAAAATTTGAAGTTCTTTATGGAAATCAGGGACGCCGTGTCATTCAGACTAAAGAGGAGAAGGACGACCCAAGTGGTTATCAGCACTCGGTTCAGAAGCCTGCATCTCTGATGGTATTAGGCTTGGCACGGTTATGGGAAAAAAAACGAACCGTACGATACGCGTGTTGCGGTGCAATACGCGTATAAACCGCGGTACCCCTATTTAAGACGTTCGCCAAAAAAAAAAAGCCGAATGCCCGTATGAAACCACGTGGTTCTCTTTCGCGCGAACAGGGGTGATAGCGTTGCGGCAACGCACCGGATTTCCGGCGTACCGCAGCGCCGGAAAAAAAAAAAATCTAGTTCGCCCATTATCCTGTGTCATTCTGAGATGCGCAGATAGACAGTAAAGGGAATTCGGAATTCCCTTTACTGTCTATCTGCGCATCTCAGAATGACACAGGATAATGGGCGAACTAGATTTTTTTTTTTCCGGCGAGGGGAGGGGAGGTTTGTTTTAAACAGTGCAGTGATTGGTTTTATTGCAATATTTTATATTGGCTGTGTGTGTATTTTGTTATAAATCATTCTAAGAATACAGTGGCACTTTAAGATTAGATAAGAAATCCAGCCATACGTTTCAAAACACTGCACTTTAATTTCAAGTGAAAAAATACATCCTCACTCTCAGGGATTAGAAGAGTTTTTGATTCGGTATTTGTATATAGGTGGTTGGTTGGTCGCCACATAAAAGTTTAAGTTTTAACACACACATCTGTTCAAAAGTAAGCTTTAAGAACTCATTTTTATTTCTTCCAATTATGAAAACTCTGTATGTGACAAAAGACACCTGGTTCCTCTAGATGCCACAACATGGCAGCAAACACTCCTGACACTTTGTATAAATACTGTAGTAAATAAAAAAGCTGTTGAAATCATCCATGTCTTCCCTCTTGCTGTTTCAAAATACTACCTGGCTTTTCATCAGAGATTGTTCATAAAATGTGCTTATGTCAACTCAAACTCAGTTTGTGCATGATTATTTCATTGTAACTATAATTTTAACCTCTCTTAAATGCTGTATCCTAAACTATGTTTACTTAAGGTAAATAGTAGGCTATATGCCCAAATACAGAGTACTTAAGATTTAAAAAAAAAAAAAAAAAAAAAACGCAATACGTTCCGAACCGCAGACCTCAAACCGCAATACGTACCGAACCACGACTTTTGTGAACCGTGCCACCCCTAGATGGTATGGGTTTGCATTAGTGCATGTGGCATGGGCAGCTTACACATCTGGAAAGACACCATCAATGCTGAAAGGTATATCCAGGTTCTAGAGCAACATATGCTCCCATCCAGATGACGTCTCTTTCAGGGAAGACCTTGCATTTTCCAACATGACAATGCCAAGCCACATACTGCATCAATTACAGCATCATGGCTGCGCAGGGTATCTGTACATTTTTCAAGTACAAATTTAAAGACTTAAGACCTTTTCAAGACCTCTAAATGGAAAAATTAAGACTGTACCATGGCAAAGAAAATGATAAATACCACAACTTAAAACTGTTTTCTGTAATAGTTTTTTTTTTACTAACTTTAAGAACAACGCACACAATTGGTGAACAACAGGGTGCATCAATGGCAACTGTTAGACATGCAAACAGCTGAAGCAAAGTTGTGTGTTTTGGGCCTGCAGAACTACTGTAGCAGCAAGGAGAAGACTGGGGTTTACTGGAGAAAACACCATGAACCATTTCAAAAAACGAAAACAATAAACGGCAAGTAGAACCAGCTGAACAACCTTAGCCGGCATTGTTTCAATCCCCAAAGATTATCTTTGATGTGTGATTTTGTGTCCGACAGCAAAGTCAGTCTGAGTGTGGTTACAGTACACAGCTGGCTGAGGAAGTTCTCGAGTATCTTCTGCATTATAGCAGGTAACAGCGTAAACCTGTTTATGCAGTCATACAATCAGAGCGTTACATTAAACACAGAAAAACAACTGTCACCTTTCATAACCATTATCAATATTAATCAATGTGTTGTAATAACTGTAAACTAATTATCAGTGCAATTGTTATATCAATGTTCATTATTCAAAAATAATCATTATCTATAATCCATGAATAATTGTTTGTATTACTACTACTACTACTAATTATTATTATTATTATTATTATTATTATTATTATTATTATCATCATCATCATCAACTTTTTAATAATTTAAAAAAATTAACTCAATTTTATAACATTTTAATAATCACTACTTATTAGCTATAATTAGAGTAGCAATTATAATTCAGTATTATTAATTACTACTTAATTAATAAGCAGTGATTATCAATGTAATTTAATAATTAGTTATTATTATTATTATCATCATCATCATCAACTACTAAATTATACTAATAAATAATAAGTAGTGATTATTAAAATGCTATAAAATTGAGTTAAGATTAGTTAATTATTTTTAAAAAAGTAGTAATTATTATTAGTAGTAGTAGTGATACAAACAATTATTCATGGATTATAGATAATTTGTTTTTAATAGTGAACATTGATATAACAATTGAACTGATAACATTAACAAGTATTACTAGTAGTATTATTGTTTATTATTAGTAGTAGTAGTAGTAGTAGTAGTAGTAGTACAGTTATATCAATGTTCACTATTTTAAAAAGTTATCTATAATCCATGAGTGTTTGTTTGTATTCTACCAATTATTACTTTTTAATAATTTGTAATAATTTTTAATAACTTAATTTTATAATATTTAATAACCCATAGTACTTATTAATCACCAATTCATAAGTAGTAATGATTAATAATCAATAATAATTACTATTACTACTAATTATTATTAGTGGTTGTTATTATTATTATTATTATATTAAAAACACTGTAGACGACAGGTAATAAAACACTTTTTGTACAAATTATTTATATTGTATTATATTTAGAATTATTGTATTTTCTGGAGTTCTTTGTAATTGAGTTTTGAAATAAAGGCTGTTTATATATTTATATTAAACTTGGTACAATAAACAATGTTAATTATGTAAAAAAAATGATAATCATTATTATTATTATTAGTAGTAGCAGTATTATTATGTCCTCCGAGTCCCATTTTCCACCTGACTCTTGTGCGCATGCGCGAACCCTCACTCCGGAGCGCTTGACCTCTAACACACACGTGTGCACGCCTCGTGTCCGTGAAAAACCAGTTTCCCAGTCTGCCGTGTCCCCAGTGCTGCATTATCGTCTTTAAACACATTTGTGCGATCCAGCGCTTTTTATCGCAAACGATTCTTCTCCTTATTTTGGGGGTATTTGTCATCCCCCAACCACTTGTTGTTAAACAGACATCTTCCCATAATTATCAACGCTTTCTAGCACCCACGTAAGCTACCTGCGAATCTCTCACTCTTCACAACCACCACACCACACCACACTGCCTCCAGTAGCCTCCTAACGTTAGTTCTTGATCTACGGAATGCACAGAACCAATGCTGCCCCCAAAAGGTACACTGGTCACTTTTAAAATTACAGTTAAAAAAAAAAATACCCCAAACCGGATGGAGACATTTCACTCGTTCAGTCCAATATTAAATTTAATACCTCCCTTTCGAAAATTCCAGTCATTCCAAACAATTTAAGAAGTTTTTAGGCCTTGAAAACCGAAAGTTGTATTTAAGACTTTTTAAGGACCCGCGGGAACCCTGCTGCGTAGAAGAAGGGTCCGGGTACTGAACTGGCCAGCCTGCAGTTCAGATCTTTCACCCATAGAAAACATTTGGCGCATCATAAAACGGAAGATACGACAAAAAAGACCTAAGACAGTTGAGCAACTAGAATCCTACATTAGACAAGAATGGGTTAACATTCCTATCCCTAAACTTGAGCAACTTGTCTCCTCAGTCCCCAGACGTTTACAGACTGTTGTAAAGAGAAAAGGGGATGTCTCACAGTGGTAAACATGGCCTTGTCCCAACTTTTTTGGAATTGAGGTTGTACATGACATTGAAATTCATACACCAAATCTGCCTCTGACTTAATCTCAAGCAATTTTAAATCAGTCTTTGGGGACTCCAATTGCCATAGAGGAACTGATGGCCACATTACTCATGGACAAAAGTTCTTGTCAAGAATAGCCATTTCCTGTGCCACTGTCTCGCCTACCCATCCAAAACTTGGACAACTCGCCACCCCTCTCTCCCAGTTTGCCTGAATTATACTTTTAACTGGGTGATCACACATTTGACCCATCAGATTAACCCAATAGTTAGCCTGAAGCTGCTTTCTCTGCAAACAGAGTGGCATTTCTCCTGTTTCTACCTGTAAGGAACAGGCTTTTGTCTAAACGGGGGAACAGGGGCGCTGCGCCCTCTTACTCTCGGCGTGCACCCCCTTACCGACTCCGTGAAAACATCCCAGCAACACTACGTGACAATGTGTCTGATCATCAAATACGTTATAATTGCTCCAAAAATATTCCAATCATAGTAGATACACCGCCAGATGGTGCAAAAACAACCCGAATTGGCGTTTTCCAGACTGAGGCGCCATGTTGTTTAGTTGTTTACTTGTCGCGGCTGCTCTCGCGAGATTTGACATGGGTTACATACAAGGTCAGCTGACTTGTAGCGCGAGATTTCTCGAGACTGAATGACCTTTCACCCACCGGCGCGGGAGCTTTTGACAGAAGTAGTTCGCGAGTTGTTTTTGTTGACACTTGGGCATTTAAAGATGTCATCCCGCGGCACGAAGCGGAAGAAAGCCAAAGACTGTCAGGGGCAGAAGATTAGGCCAAATTTAAAAAAAAAAAAAAAAAAAAAAAAAAAAAGTGTTTCCGGTAACCCGACCGATCGAGAATTTCCGCGTCGAAATTGCCGACCGTAAAGTTTTTATTACAAATTTCCCTCGATATTTTAGTGTAAGCGGCGTTAGTTTGTCATAATTTTTTGTTTCAACGCATTCAAGTTGTGAAAGAAACGATAAAAAGTAAAATGTTTCGCCACTTCTATCAGCCCTCCTCCATAAACTGAGCCGAGCCGCCATTTTGAATCCTCATTCAAGGCTGTAATGCAAATTGCTTCCTCTTCAGTATACAAGTGCACTTCCATGGCAGGGAAAAACACTACATTTTGCCACCTATGTAGTCCCCTATTTATACAAATAAGAGTCATTCAGGATTCAGCCATGTTTTTGCTCGACCCAAGTTCTACAGTAGGCTAGGCCGTCTGCTTTTAATGGAAGTAGCCTAGCACGTTATTTTCACGTTATTTCTTGATAAGGTGTTTTCACGTTATTACATGAAAATATCATGAAATATCGCTTCCGTAGATCATAACTCGAACTCTCGCGATATTTTTTTTATTCGTTTAAAGATTTAAAACACTTATTTTATTATGATGTGTGGTATAAAGGATTCTGTGCCAAAATACTATTTTGTAAGATGTTTACTTGTGTTAATTTTTTCGAACAAAAAAAAAAAAAAACCCTTTCCTACCTACCGACCTTATTTTAGTATTTCATGTTACTGGAAACACACTTTTTTTTTTTTTTTTTGGCCTTACCTCTTTCTTTTTCAATGTTGACAGACAATTTGTTACAATTTCATTCTCAGATAGCCTCAGAATGTCCCATTGGAGCATTTTTCAAAGGCTTTGCACAGCCGGGGGGGGGGGGGACAACCGGCACCATCTCCCCCCCCGCTCCCTCGCCATGGTGAGCGCCCTCATACTAAATTTTTCTAGAAAAAACCCTGAGGAACATACTGGGGAAGATCGCACAGCTCCTGTACATATTCTTAGTGCCTTAGCTTGGACTATATCTAACCCAGCTAAAACTGATTTGGCTGCAGATCCATAAACCACACATCCATATTCAATTCTTGCTCTAATGAGATGTATATAAATTTGCTTCAAAGAAGCTCCCCATTCTGTGCCAGCAAGGCATCTCATTAAATTCATAACCCTTTTACATTTGTCTATTACTTTTGATACATGATCTCTCCATGCAAGTCGTGTCAAAAAATACACTAAGAAATTTAAAAACTTTAACCCTTTCCATACAGTTCCAGTTTTAAACTTTCATCTATTTTCTTTCTAGTGAAGAACATCACCTTAGTCTTTTCAATAGATAGTTTTCACATGACGTCACAGTGTCGGGGATTCCCTAGTGGCGGCCATCTTGGGGGTCCAGCTTACCGTACGGGTGACTGAGCACACATTGTAACGCGCGAGTACAAAGTCTTCAAAAGAACCCAAGCAGGCTATTTAAAGCTAGCAATGGTGCACACCTGTTGTATTCACGGCTGTCGTAATAGGTCAGATGATGACGTCAAGCGGAGCTTTTATGGAATTCCCACTGTATGGGAGCACGAAGGCGAGCAAACAAACTCAGCATACAAAGGAGAAATCTATGGCTTGCGAGAATCAACCGCAAGGATTATCAGCCTTCCAAACACAGCAAAGTCTGCTCCGATCATTTTATAAGTGGTAAGTTGTTTAAATAAACAATCAATTGTGTTTAAGTTGGTTTTTGGAAACCAAAACATCATGTGAACAATCTCTGGAGAATGCCTAACTGGAACCGCTGAGTGTACGTTTACATTGTAATGTACACTTAATATCGCTCGTTTGTCATGTTTCTATTTGAAACTTGTCACTTCACTCACGCAAGGGCCATTTTTGAAAAACATTTTAAGTCTATTCTGTATGATTTGATTTGTGTTTGGGATGCAAACAGGTGTGCCTTTTGGCGGATGCCGCCTGAATCGCGCAGATCCGATTTTTTTTTTTTTAGGGGGGCGTTGGAGTGTCTGATTATAATTTCAAAGTAAATTCTGTATTAAAATTACTAAATAAGCAAATCCGTTACAGTCCATGAAACAGGAAGTATAAGGATGAGAAAAAAAAAACACTTTAAATCGCAAAGCTGTGCACATTTGCGCAGCCCGAACTGTGTGCAGGACTGCGCATATGTGCGCAGCTTCCCGATTTAAACCGTTTTTTTCTCATCCTTATACTTCCTGTTTCATGGACTGTAACGGATTTGCTTATTTAGTAATTTTAATACAGAATTTACTTTGAAATTATAATCAGACACTCCAACGCCCCCTAAAAAAAAAAAAATCGGATCTGCGCGATTCAGGCGGCATCCACCAAAAGGCGTGTTGTGAATATATAAAGTTGTATAAATCAGACAGCCTTTAAAGTTTGATGAAGGCAGTTTCAGGCTTTGGAGCAGGCTTTGGCAGTTTCAGGCTTTGGCAGCCCTGCATAGTCACTTGAAAATGCATCTTTGTCCACTTCGTAAGGGTCAATTCCCCCAATCAAGGCCAGTTTGGCTGCATACCGTTGTCGTGAGATGTCGTCTAATGTATCTATATACTTCTGTTTGCTTGATTTTGCCGACATTGATCTTTATTTTAGAAAGCTGACTATATAACTTCATAAATTCATCCGAGATAACGTAGCCGGTAGTGGCGATGGTCCGTTTTGTTTGCCCCCCAAGATGACGGCTCGGGGGCATTCCCCAGAATGCCGTGACGTCAGTGAAAACTATCTATAGACCCTTTTCACATGACGTCACGACAAACGTGGCCGCCATTTTGGACATGTACTACCAGTAGTTTACCACAGCCAGCATTGAGGAATGGCAGCAAAGAAAGTGTTTATTTTCAGCAAGACTTCCATCATGCCACTATATTGTTGTGCACCTGGATGTAGTAACCATCAACAAACAAGGCAAGGGTTATCATTTTATCGGATCCCGGTAGATGCTGACCGACAGAGAAGATGGATAGCGGCCATAAACAGGAAAGATTGGCAGCCCTCGGCATACCAGCGCTTGTGCAATGACCACTTTGTTGGAGGTAAGACGAATAAAATTAGCCAGAAAAGGCATTACATTGCTGTTAACATTCTGTGGCGGCGAGTGTGTAACCAAATAGGCTAAAATAACCCATTGTAACCTCTTTGTTCTTCTGTAGTAGCTATTAGCTAACGACATTAGCTAGCGTTGTGTTCCTTTGCTGTTGGTAGACTGTAGGACAGATCAGAGGCAGTGTCCTACAAACAGCGCTTAATTTGAGGGGAGCAAGCCGGAGCGCGCTCCGGAACCTCGGGCGTTGGCTCCGGCAGCTATTTACACTGGATCCGGTGATCCGACACCTCTTTTGACTATGTAACAAAAAAAAAAAAAAAAAAAAAACAAATAATTAAATAAAAAAATGCAAGTTTATTTAGTGTTAATGTCTGATTTTGATATCTGTCTTGTTGGTGATTTCTCTCATGAAACGACATCCACAAAATATCTGCAGATGAACTTAATTTACAGTGTTATTACAAAACATGCCCAGAAGCGCAGCGCCGCGCCCCCCTCCCCCCCTCTTTTTTCCCCGCTCCGGAGCCGCTCATCCTCTGCGCTCTGGGACCTCCCACTTTACAAATTAAGCACTGCCTACAAAGTGTTCAAAACAATAGGAGCATGTATTTGTCTCTTAAATCCAGGCCGTTCCCTGTAATCTGTAACAACGGTTGGAGAAAGTAATGGCAAATAGTGAGTGCACAAACCATAGAAGGTAAACTGTACACAGCGCCAGGGCAGTGTGATGGTATGTCTACTTTTAGATTGTGTTAGCTTATCAATGAACACACTCGTCACCCGACGAGTTTCACGTCTTTACGACGGATACTTAAATGTGTGCTAGGTATTATTGTTGCAGTCTAAGCAGTCATTGCAGCAGCTAGATGAGCGAGAACCGAAAGGGTCTGTGCCATAAACCGTTATTTCTGTACGGCGTTACTAATGTGTCGTTACTGTTATTTCTCCCTCTGCTCGCCCTGTAAATGCCCTACGTCGCTGGATAGCGAAGGTGTTTTCTGCATCTCGCTCCTTTTTCTTGTATGTTCTCCGTTTGTCGCCTTCCTCGCATTCAAACCAATTCGAGCCGAAGTCCGCTACATGTCCAAAATGGTGGTCGCGTTTACGAAGGTCACGTGACTGAAAAGGGTCTATAGATAGTCTAAAACCCCATTTCCTTCCCCAATCGTCCACCAGGGTTAGAGCTTCCTGCACCTTCTTCAGGGTGTACTTCACATTCTTCCCCCTTTTCCATATCCTACCCTCATCTGCAAATAGCGACTTTCCAATCCCTGGCTGAACATTAGAAAAAATATCATTAATCCTTATATTGAAAAGTAATGGACTAATAACACTGCCTTGTGGAATCCCATTTTCAACCATACACCTTCTAGATATTTCTTTCCCCATTTTCACTACCCAGTTAAACAAATTTCCCCCAATCCCTAGCATATGCATTTTGATTAAAAGACCCTCTACCCATAGCATATGCTTTTTCCACATCTAAAAATACTACAACAGTCTCTTTCTTTACTTGTGCTTTTCTTATTTCATCCTCAAGACATATGATTGAATCAATAGTACTTCTCCCCTTTCTAAAACCACTCTGATAGCTAGCCATCAACCCCCTTTCTTCAATAAAGTGCATTAACCTTCCAGGGTTCTCCACGGATTGAAAATACAGGGGGGTGGGGGTCAATCGGATGACCTTGAAACAAATTTGCATAAATTTACATATGTCATTTGCATAAAATACTCTCAAATAGTAATCATTTAGAATAGAGGAATCAATTGGACCGATACAAAATCAATTTGGATCGATGTTTTCGATGTCGACAGTGGAACGCTTACGCGTAAAACCGAATCGCTCGAGAGACATTTCGACAGAGTGTACGCACTTCAAGAGCTACAGTAACACTGACAGCCAGGTTATATCCTCACGGTTTTATAGGCAATATCACGCTTGCCGCACCAACTTCGAACTTTTTGTTTTTAATCCTTTATTTCTCTGCCGACAATAACAATCAGTTATCTCGAACTTGGTGTCAATTCGCACGTTATTATAAAGGCGTGTTGTCTCCCGGCGCAAGAACAATGTGTCAAAAACGCCGAAGTGTGAAACGCTTTTCTTATGGCCCTTTTCCAGCTCACTTCAGCCCAACACAGCTCGCGTTTCGACTACCTCAGAGCGGCATGACTCAGCTCGCTTCAGCCCTACTCAGCACCCAAAACTCGCACAGTTTTGGAGTGGGGCTGAAGCGAGCCAAACCGAGCTGAGTGGGGCTAGGGGCGTGAGGAGACACTCCCCTGTGCACTGATTGGTGAAGAGGAGTGTCCTCACATGCCCACACACGCCCCGCGAGCACGCTGGGAACCGTCAACACCGTAAACCCGGAAGAAGAATAATTACGAATTATGAGAATTTCTGAAGCCTTATGCGCCTCGCCTCATCTATACGCTCTTGCCAGTATCTGTTGGCGTTGGCGGTGACAACAAGCCACAGCACCAAGACCAGCAACACTAACGACTCCATGTCCTCCATGTTTATTGTTTACTATCCGGGTCGTGAGACTACCGCTTAAAAGGTCACTGATGTCACTGTTTGCACCGCCTAACGACATCACGTGACGTCCACCCACTTTCGCTAACTCCACCCAATGTGTCCACCCACTTCCAGCCAGCACGGTTCAGCGCGGTTGTAGTCGAAATGCAACTCCAACAGCCCCACTCAGCTCGACTCAGCACGGTACGGCTCAGCCCAGCCCAGCCGCGTTGGTAGTGGAAAAGCGGCATTTGACTATAATCGTCAGACTGACTAAACTAATTGCTGGTAAATGAGTTTCACACTCGGGTGTTGTCGAGTTGTCGGTACTCCAACAGAGAAAGGCCATCTGTCACAAAGAAAACAAAGGGACGTCTCTTCCTCATACCTGCCAACCTTGAAAAAAACTTGAGTACAATTTTACAATTTCATGAGTACCCCCCCTCGCGTCAACCTCACCCCAACCCGGCACACATGCGCCCCCACAGACCACAACCAGCAGATCAAAAACACACTTTCAATCCAGTTTTATTGATTGACCTTGTTTTGTAAAACATTCCTATTGATAGACTTTGGGAAGCTGTTATTGATGGCTCTTGGGAACTTCCTTCCGTTTTGAAAAGCACAACAAACATTAAATACATGTGCAAATGAAATGAAATTAAACCAGAGCCACTCTTTCAAAATAAATAACACATTAAATTAATACAGTATGTAAAAAAGGCACTTTCAACACAAAACATGGTATGCACAAATTTCCCATGCAATAGGTTTAGACTTTTGCATTTTTTAACATGTTGGAAGTATACTGCATTATACAGTAAAAATATTGCAATACAGTACCACTGCAGTATTTTGTAGTATGCCTTTTTCATGTGCAAACTATTGCATTTCGCATTCAAAATATTGAATTTACTGCAGTAATACTGTAGAAAAAAAAAAAGCATTTGATACTGCAGTACCATGCAGGTTTTTTCATAAGAGGGATGACCAATTTTCGACTTCACATCATCTGCAAACATTCTAGGCTACCACTGACAGAAGTTACCGACTGCCCTTAAGATATACAACACGCTACGTTTTGTTGAGCACATCAATAAAGTAGTACTTATAGTGATTCAATGAGAGCGCGAGAGGAATTGTAATCAGGTTTCGTTGGTTACCGCATCGAATATGCAACCTCGAGTGACGGCTTCGAAGTTAAATGAAGAACTAGCCTGTACTGTTGGTGTTGTAAATGCACAAAATAACGGCTAGGAAGCTCGAGTACACATGAAACACAACCGTTTCTGTTACAAATATAAAAACGACGTCTCTAACCGACATTTCAATCCCCGACTCACTCTAGCCACCTGGCTGCACTCAAGTCAGAGACGTGAAGGAGGAAGGGGAGGGGCTGAAGAGGGCAGAGCCACATGCTCTGGAAGAGGGGCGGGGGGATTGGGCAAAGCGTTCCATTCTGGCTTTGAGTTTTCTCACAGATCAGCGGCATCAACTTCAGCGAGAACTTGACTGAAATGCAAGTTTGGACGATATGCGTACTTTTTAATGTCAAAACGTACAGTCGTACAATGAGGTAAAAATTCGTAGCGGCTACGCAAGATGCGTACAGGTTGGCAGGTATGCTTCCTTTTGTAAAGGGGCGGCAGAAATTAAACGGGGGCGGGAATCACAGAAAGGGGGGGCGGCCCGCACCTCTAAAACCCCTCGTGGAGAACCCTGCCTTCCATTAACCAACCTTTCCATTAATTTACCTAAATGAGAAGTTAAAGCTATTGGCCGACAATTTGCTGGGTTACTAGCATCTTTTCCCGGTTTTCTTATTGGAACAATGACTACCTCCTTCCACCCTATAGGAATCTTTCCTTCCTCCCAAACTTTATTAAATACATTTAAAACCTTCTGAATTCCCTTAAGTGTCTTAACATGCTATAACAAAGATCATCTTCACCAGGGGCTTAATTCTTACACCTATCCAATGCATTTCTTAATTCTCTCAGTGTGAATGGAAGATTATATTTATCCTCTAATTTTCCCTTCTTTTGAATAACCTCTGCATATAGACCCCTTCCCACTGACGTCACCCGAAACCGGAAGTAAACAAACCCTGCGCCATATTGGAAGACCAACAAACTCGTGATTAGGGGGAAATAACGGCAGCGCGCGGTATGTGAACCCACGAGGCACTTGGTTCATCAAAAACCTACAATGGTAAACTTTTGTGCTGTGTTAGGGTTCTAACAAAGCTGATGGGAAAGGTGAAAAGAAGTCTTTCTACAGAATACCAGCTGTGATTGAGACACAAGGGGAGCAAACCAAGGAGCTTTCTGCCAGGAGACAGCGAGAGGATTTAGCTGCTTTATGCAGAGCTGATCTGAATACTTCTCGTCTACAACAATACAGAATATGTTCAGACCATTTTGTTACTGGTAAGTCACTAGGCTAGAGTGTTGTAGAACATTTTTTTTAAAATGTTTACTGAATAAAAACATCCTTAATTTTATCACATTTATGTATTTCATTTCTTTCTTTTGTTTTAATTTTCCTCCCTCCATCCCTCTTTGGATTTTAAATATAGTTTTTCCCCATGTCCAAATAATTAAAATATATATAAATAAAAAAAAGAGATAAGTAGTAAATCAAAAATAAATGAAATTAAAAAAAATCCATAACAGTATGAATACAGATTGCAATAGTGGTCAAGCGCTATAATTTTTTTTAACATGATAGTGGAGAATTTCATTTAATCTGCACTGATTATTATATGAAATATAAATGAACAAATTCTGAACAGGTCTTTCATAGAATGGAACAACTGTTCATGTAGTAAAGAAAACACTTAACATGTTAATAAAAGAAAATTTGCTGCTACATTTCAGGTGTAGTTTGTTTTATGTATGCATGTATGTATGTACTTGCATAGATGTGTACTTGGTCTTCCAATATGGCGCCCTAACAAAATCTCGCGGTGCGGTGACGTCACCGCTTTCGCCCTCTATATGCTCCTTGTTTCTTCCCTACCTCTTCTTTCTTCTGATAGATAATCAGAACTATGCAACTTAGTGTGTTTACCATCATTTCTGCTTTCTCTAGGTTTGATATAGCCAACTGATTTCCATCTGAAAGGATTGGGTAATTCCACTCTCTTCTATTACCTTCCATCTTTTTAATCATTCTTCATACGCCATTTATATCAGTAGTATTTCCAATTGAACTACAATAATTCCTCCAGTATGATCTTTTCCTTCGTCTTACCGTCCTTCTCACTACTGCCTGTGCTTGCTTAAAATCAATCATATGTTGAAAGTTATGAGTTCTTTTTAACCTTCTAAAGGCTCTGTTCCTTTCTCTAATAACCTCTTCACATTTAACATTCCACCATGGGACCGCTTTTCTTATTAGTTTTCCTGAACTTTTTGGTATTGTAGCCATATTAGTGATTAGCAGCACCGGAGCACCCCAGGGCACGGTGCTGGCCCCTCTTCTCTTCACCCTGTACACCGCGGACTTCTGCTACAACTCGGAGCTGTGTCACATTCAGAAGTTCGCCGATGACACAGCCATCGTTGGGTGTATCAGTGACGACAGAGAGGAGGAGTATAGAAGCCTGGTGAGGGACTTTGCTGTGTGGTGCAACAGGAACCATCTGCAGCTCAACACCTTGAAGACCAAGGAGCTGGTCATTGACTTTGGGAGGTCCAGACCAAGATCACGACCAGTTCTGATCGAGGGAGTCAAGGTGGAGGCTGTAGATTCCTACAAGTACCTCGGGCTGTGGCTGGACAGCAAGCTGGACTGGACTTGCAACACCAATCACTTATACAGGAAGGGACAGAGCAGGCTATACTTCCTTAGGAGGCTGCGGTCCTTTAACATCTGCAGGAAACTCCTGTGGATGTTCTATCAGTCCGTGGTCACCAGTGTCCTGTTTTACACCGTGGTGTGCTGGGGGGGCAGCACATCCAAGAAGGACACATCCAGGCTGGACAAACTGATCAGGCGGGCCGGCTCTGTGGTCAGCATGAAGCTGGACACTCTGGTGACGGTGGCAGAGAAGAGGTCTATGGACAAACTATTGAACATCATGGATGATGCCAGTCACCCTCTGCACACTGTCATCAGCAACCAGAAGAGCCTGTTCAGTGACAGAATGCTCCTTCCCAAGCGCAGGATGAACAGACTCAAAAACTCCTTTATCCCTCACACCATCAGACTGTACAACTCCTCTCTGGAGGGGAGGAGGGGTGACAGGAGGACAGAGGATGGGAAGGAGCAGTAGCCTAGCCTAGCAATAAGCAATACCGGACAATGTGCAGTCTCTCTCCTGCCGCCGCCCCCCTCCCCATATCTTATTCTTTTTATATTTGTATATGTAAATACTTAATTTATCTACAAGTTCTCTCTATTTCTTTCTCCGTTTATCTGTAATGATGCTGCTGGAATCTTAATTTCCCTGAGGGAACCCTCTCAAAGGGATCAATAAAGTTTTATCTAATCTAATTAATACTCTGTCGCAACTCAATTTCATCATCATCATCTGTTTCTTGGACTGAACTAATATACAAGTCACTCATTTCTATAAATCTCTCCCAGTCTGCCTTTTTGAAAATCCACTTTCCATGACTATCTTCTGTGCTCAACCTTACATCAACATTCAGTTTACATATAAATCGGGTAATGGTCACTTCCAATAGTGCTTTCTCCATACACTTCCCACTCACACTTGGGCGCCAATTTACTGGACAAAAACGTGAGGTCTAGTACTGATTCTTTACTCGTTCTTATATCTATCCTCGTCCCTCTACCATCATTCACACAAACTAAATTCCGATCATTCATCATCTCCTCAATCACCTGTCCATTACTGTCTGTCTTTTCCCCTCCCCACATTGTATTACGAGCATTAAAATCTCTGCACCATATAACATTATCTCTATCCTGTCCTTCTATTTCCTCTAGTTCATTTAATTCTAACAGTTTACAAGGGTTATAATAATAATTTATTACTACTATTTTCTTTTTATCAGCCCATACTTCCAGTACCACATATTCTTGTTCCTTACCTGTACCCAACACCCTATGAGGCACACCCTGCCTTCCAAAGGTAGTACAGTCCCCAGGCCATTATAAAAAAATGTTACGTTTCCGGTCCACCGGCCGGGTGAGTGCTGTTTGTGCGGTTGAAATTTTTTTTTTAAAAAAACACCGGTTTTTCAACATTTTTTTCGGGTTCGTAAATCTAAAATCGAACTTGACATTTACGCATTCCCAGGGCTTTCCACTAATGGCCCTTTTCCACTACCCTTTTTCAGCTCACTTCAGCCCAACACAGCTCGCATTTCGACTACCTCAGAGCAGCACGACTCAGCTCGGTTCAGCCCTACTCAGCACCCAAAACTCGCACGGTTTTGGAGTGGGGCTGAAGCGAGCCAAACCGAGCCGAGTGAGGCTAGGGGCGTGAGCAGACACTCCCCTGTGCACTGATTGGTGAGGAGGAGTGTCCTCACATGCCCACACACGCCCCGCGAGCACGCTGGGATCTGTAAACACCGTAAACCCGGAAGAAGAAGAATTACGAATTACGAGAATTTCTGAAGCCTTATGCGCCTCGCCTCATCTATACGCTCTTGCCAGTATCTGTTGGCGTTGTCGGTGACAACAAGCCACAGCACCAAGACCAGCAACACTAACGACTCCATGTCCTCCATGTTTATTGTTTACTATCCGGGTCGTGAGACTACCGCTTAAAAGATCACTGATGTCACTGTTTGCGCCACCTAACGACATCACGTGACGTCCAACCACTTTCGCTAACTCCACCCAATGTGTCCACCCACTTCCAGCCAGCGCGGTTGTAGTCGAAATGCAACTCCAACAGCCCCACTCAGCTCGACTCAGCACGGCACGGCTCAGCCCAACTCAGCCGCGTTGGTAGTGGAAAAGCGGCATAAGGCTCGTACTAGCCAGCCATGACAAATAAGTAGCCAGCCGGGGGGGATTAAACACAAAATAAACTCCTGTGCATGCAGTTCCCAGGATTAAATGTATTTTCCACAGACCATTTATTTATTCACTTTACTCAAATACAAAGTAAAATGGCAGTAAATCTTTTCTTTTCTTGCATATTGCATCATGAGGCGTTCCTGGCTTGTAAATCTCTTATTTTCGGTGCAGGACACATTCACGCAGCTGAGCATGCTATGAATCAACAGCGACAACGGTCTGCAGTGGGGCTACACAATTACACACTCAGTGAACATTTCTCCATTTGTGTATGAAAATACACTCCAACCACTCAGTTTGGGTTCATTTACAACCAACGGTGTCTTTTGACGCCAGCACGTAATTGAACGAGAGAAGACTGGTTTACCGGAGACAAAATAAGCGTTATCTCTGCTTCTGTTCCCTCCGACAGCCCAGACACACTACTGCCTCCGCTGAGTGCGTGCGCACACTGCATGTCGGGGCCGCGGATGAGTTACTCTCCCTTGAGCAACGAAGTCGGCGGGGAATTTGTGGTTATTATCGGTACAAACAGCGCGAATCACAACTTAAATGAGTGCGGTTCAGTTTGACATTATTGTCAGTCCGTTAGATAAACATTTAATTTTATTAAAATCGAAAATTAATATTTAGAGCCTGTGGGCTACAAAAATAAGTCATTAAAGTAGCCGGCTGGACTTAATTGTGTAGCTGGCAGACGGCGCTTGTGGAAAGCCCTGCATTCCGCGCAGAGTATAGAACTGAATCAGCTCTGCGCATGCGCCGTGCGGCACAAAAAAATGTCAGCCACCATGAAGGAAGGAGATCCGGGGTTTTCAAACATTTGCTTAAGTGTGAAATCGCAAAATGGTATTCTAGCGAACAACAAAATAGTAAAGATTCAGAAAAACAAATCATTCAGTGATCATTTTAATAGTGTAATTTCATCCGAATTAGGCCTAACGGCCGATTTAGAACTACAAAAAGTCCGTGTCGGACATTTTAAGTACCTTTGTAAAAGTTTTGCAAATGTTGCAGTCAGCATTTAAAATGCTAACTTAAAGTTTTTGTACAAGTTTCAGTTGATTAAACTGTCATTTTATTAAATGTGTCTGCTTTTGTAATAAAGTTCTGAAAGAAAAAGCAAACACAGCATTGCGATTTCTTATCCATCCATATATTAAAAAAAAAAAAAAAATTCCCTCCCTCCCAACTGAAAATTTTTTTGCTCACCCGGTGGACAGGAAACGGATTTTTTTTAAGGATGGCCCTATTATCTATAAACTGTTTAAAATCTTGACCATTTGCTAACCAGTGATGGGAATAACAGCGTTAGAAATAAACGGCATTACTAACGGCGTTACTTTTTTTAAGTAACGAGTAATCTAACTAATTACTTTTTACATCGTTATAACGCCGTTCCTGTTACTTACAATAAAATACTCTGCGTTACTTTATTAAAGCTGTTTTCATCTGGCACGCTGCTCGTTCAGCCTTTCTTTACTCTGCTTTAGTGTGGGGCGGGGAGACGCGAGACAACGGCACAGTAAGCCAATCAGAGTAGATTTGGACAGCATACGTAGGTAGGCCACGCCTACTGCACTACTGCGCGCTCTTTCGATCAGAAGACACAGCGATGGCGAGCGGTCAGCCTAAGACTGCGCTTTCACACTGGAAATACAGCCATTGCTTTTCATTACTTGAAATAAAAGGCAAAAATGTCTACGTGCAATGCACATTATGTCGAGGAACAAAGTGTTTGTCCTCATCAGTGGCCAGTAATTAGTAACAATTTTAATAACTACAAAAATATATATTCAATTTGATAGATGTCTCATCTCACATTGTCCCACAAAAATATTAATATAGTGTAGATAACGTTACTGATTGGTTCTGTTAAGTGTCCATTTCAGTCATTAAACACATTTAACATTCACTTTTATTATGATTACACTAATTGAATTTGATTTATTTTTTTTTTTTGAGGGGGAACAAAATGTAACGGAATAATTACTTTCCCTGGTAATTAGTTACTTTTATGACAAAGTAACTCCGTTACTAACTCCGTTACTTTTTGGGAAAAGTAACTAGTAACTTTTTGAAAGTAACGTGCCCAACACTGTTGCTAACAAACTCCTTGCATTCCATTGTAAAAGTAACAATCAATATAATCATCCTACACCATTTCCTTCCTGGCTTGCTGATGCCACATTAAGACCATCTCGCACCCCTCACCCCTGCAATGAAGATAACTAGGTCCCTCTTTCCCCCCCACAATCCTTTTCCTCCTTCTCTTGAACAGATTCTTGTCTTTGCATCCATACTTTCCCTGTGGCTACTTCCCCTCTACTTCCTCCTTCTTCCGTTAACCCTCGTTTGCGCCACCCTTTTAACTGCTTCTGCACAGGTAACTTTGTTCTTCATTTTCACATTATAAATCTCCGTCTCCCTTCTCAGGCCAAGAAAAAAAAATAACTGTTTGTTTCCTATGACATCTTGAAAAAAAAAATAGGGTAGGTAGGTAGGTCTTATTTTATTTTATTTTTTTTTTTATCACACAAAATACCGGGTAGGTAGGGCTTTTTTTTTTTAAATAAATTTTAGGTGTGGCATTATTTGTCACCTTTGTTGCCTCTACTTTTGCGTCCTCGTGTACTTTTAGTATTTTTGTTTTGATAGCTAACATTTTTTGAAATTCCGGCTTCCGTTTACATTCAAATGTCAGTGCCCGCAAGCCAAAATTGCTGAGCAGGCTTTCCAACGTGACTTCCATCGTGATATCGATACCGCCGTTAGCCTGGGCGCCGTGTGTATACTGTTTGCATGACTCGTCCAGCGGAGGATGATAATGTTCGTAGAGTTCTTTTACAGTTGAAAACTTATAAAATGAACTTATTGTCTTACAATCTTCCGTGTGGTCGCAACCAATCACGGTAATCGAGAACACTTCGTTGGCCGCCATGATGCCTAGCGTTGTGTACAACACAAGCCGGAGTTTCCCGGAAAGAGGTCATGACGTCAGATTGAGGCCGTGAGAAATCAATGAGTGTTTCTTGTCCGATATATGCGTTTTAGAATTAGTCACTTGTCAGATCGACAATATTATGCAAATCGTAATGCAGATATTTTTTTTTTTCAAAATTTATTGTTGGTCGGCGAAAATACATTTTTTTTTTAAACATCTAACAAAAAAGTCTAGGGTCGGGGCATTTTTTAAATGGTCGGTCGGGTAACCGGAAACAATTATTTTTTCTTGGCCTCATTACTCCACACCCCCAGTAAGCTGCACTGTGTGCCCCTCCACAATTACAACATTTAGGTCTTGTTTTCTCTCCACACTCCCCATAATCATGAGCTCCACTACATCTTGTACACCTTTTCTCCCCTTTACACATTTTAGCTACCGTACATCCCCAAACTTTTGACACTTGAAACATCTCATTGGTTTATGAATAAACTCTCACACTATATCTCATATACCCAAAATATAGCTCTGTAGGCATCTCTTTAGTACTGAACTGAATTAAAACCGATTCAGTTTCCTTCTTCTCAATTCCCCTAGTCAATCGTTTTGCACTCTGAACAGCATCACACTTTTCCTTTAAATATTTAACTAGATCCTTCATCTCCATTAATAAAAGAATCCCATAAATCACCCCTTTACTTCCTTGACCACCAACTCTCAAAATCTTCACTACCTTTGCTTTCCCAACTGCTTGCAAATTTTCAGCTCTTCCACAATGTTCTTCAGAGATGCATCCAATTGATAAGTCATCATTCAAAATCCTTGCATATTTAACTTCCCCAACCTGATGCTTAATTATTTTCGTCAGCTTTATTGGAGCCATATTTTTCACTCCTTCTTCAAACCTCACAACAACATTCCATTTCTCCTCACCTCTCGTTGCTTTTCCTCAACCGCTTAGCTTTATATATACAGTGGGGCAAAAAAGTATTTAGTCAGTCACCGATTGTGCAAGTTCTCCCACTTAAAGATGAGAGAGGTCTGTAATTTTCATCATAAGTATACCTCAACTAAAGAACTTATTTGCAAATTATGGTGGAAAATAAGGATTTGGTCAATAACAAAAGTTCATCTCAATACTTTGTTATATACCCTTTGTTGGCAATGACAGAGGTCAAACGTTTTCTGTAAGTCTTCACAAGGTTTTCACACACTGTTGCTGGTATTTTGGCCCATTCCTCCATGCAGATCTCCTCTAGAGCAGTGATGTTTTGGGGCTGTCGCTGGGCAACACGGACTTTCAACTCCCTCCAAAGATTTTCTATGGGGTTGAGATCTGGAGACTGGCTAGGCCACTCCAGGACCTTGAAATGCTTCTTACGAAGCCACTCCTTCGTTGCCCGGGCGGTGTGTTTGGGATCATTGTCATGCTGAAAGACCCAGCCACATTTCATCTTCAATGCCCTTGCTGATGGAAGGAGGTTTTCACTCAAAATCTCACGATACATGGCCCCATTCATTCTTTCCTTTACACGGATCAGTCGTCCTGGTCCCTTTGCAGAAAAACAGCCCCAAAGCATGATGGTTCCACCCCCATGCTTCACAGTAGGTATGGTGTTCTTTGGATGCAACTCAGCATTCTTTCTCCTCCAAACACAACAAGCTGAGTTTTTACCAAAAAGTTCTATTTTGGTTTCATCTGACCATATGACATTCTCCCAATCCTCTTCTGGATCATCCAAATGCTCTCTAGCAAACTTCAGATGGGCCTGGACATGTACTGGCTTAAGCAGGGGGACACGTCTGGCACTGCAGGATTTGAGTCCCTGGCGGCGTAGTGGGTTACTGATGGTAGCCTTTGTTACTTTGGTCCCAACTCTCTGTAGGTCATTCACTAGGTCCCCCCGTGTGGTTCTGGGATTTTTGCTCACCGCTCTTGTGATCATTTTGACCCCACGGGGTGAGATCTTGCGTGGAGCCCCAGATCGAGGGAGATTATCAGTGGTCTTGTATGTCTTCCATTTTCTAATAATTGCTCCCACAGTTGATTTCTTCACACCAAGCTGCTTACCTATTGCAGATTCAGTCTTCCCAGCCTGGTGCAGGTCTACAGTTTTGTTTCTGGTGTCCTTTGACAGCTCTTTGGTCTTGGCCATAGTGGAGTTTGGAGTGTGACTGTTTGAGGTTGTGGACAGGTGTCTTTTATACTGATAACGAGTTCAAACAGGTGCCATTAATACAGGTAACAAGTGGAGGACAGAGGAACCTCTTAAACAAGAAGTTACAGGTCTGTGAGAGCCAGAAATCTTGCTCGTTTGTAGGTGACCAAATACTTATTTTACCGAGGAATTTACCAATTAATTCATTAAAAATCCTACAATGTGATTTCCTGTATTCTTTCCCCCCCATTCTGTCTCTCATAGTTGAAGTGTACCTATGATGAAAATTACAGGCCTCTTTCATCTTTTTAAGTGGGAGAACTTGCACAATTGGTGGCTGACTAAATACTTTTTTGCCCCATTGTATATCTTCCTTAACTGTCAACTACCGTCATCTTCATCCAAGTCATCCATACTCCGACAATCTTCCCCCTGACTCCCCGCCATGGTAAAGAATACGTGCAAGCGTATCGTCTACCGAACCCATACAGGCCGTCGGCCGATACTCTCGCAGAATATTCCCTCCACTCAAACTACTCTAACCCTTAGCCTGGGCCCACCCATCCTAAGCGTGATGCAACACGAGGGCCTGCTGCGAGCTTAGTCTGGCCAGGCAAGCTATCTACAGCTCTTCCAAGCTCCCGAAAAATCAGGAACCAATCAACTTTGAGCATCTCCAACGGCCCTGGGTAGAGGCGTGTTCAAGGCACTGACGTAGTAGAACTGTGACCGGAAGCCATAGATTGTTTACAGAATCTATGCGGGAAGCGCTTCATTCACGTTTCCGCATCTATTACGCATAGATGCTGTATTGAAAGCATTCAACAGGAAGTTCTCATTGAAAACGGAGCAAAGAGCAGCCCTGGAGGTATTTATTGAAAGGAAGGACGTTTTTGCCTTGCTCCCGACCGGCTTCGGTAAGAGTTTAATCTACCAGTTAGCCCTGTCGCGTCGCATACGTCAGAGGAAAGAGTGATGTGATTGGTTTAAGCTTCGTCACAGCCTTTTCTGGCTTCGACCAGTAGCAAACTGAGGCATTTCAGGGAGGTGGGTCAACCACGGGCTCTGGGAAACGGTTGGGCTTAATATCTTGGCCAGACCAATAGCTCGGAGAGCTTTGAAGTCGCGTTAGCCAGGCTATCTAACCCTGACAATCAAGACAAAGAAAACCAAAAAGTTGCTGCTTTGGAAGACCACTCCACACCACCCACATCAACCTTCCACCAGTCACGCTACACTGTGCGTGATGACGTTGACTATCCATCCCCATTGATGCACATGTATTCTGTTTTGCTCCTGCTCACCTTCATTCCTCTTCATTCCAATGCATACCTCCATCTCTCCAAACCCTACTTTCACCACATATCACCACATATCACAATATCATCCGCAAACATGTTCCATGGTGAGTCTTGCCTCAGTTCGTCCGTCAAGCTATCAAATTACAATGGCAAACAAAAAAGCAGATCCTTGATGGAGTCCCACCTTCACCATGAACCATTCAGTCGTTCCAACTGCACACCTCACTGCTGTTTCACTGTTCTCATACACGTCAGGGCTCGAAGTCCGCGGTGGTCCGGTTGCCCGAGGCGACTTAATTTGTCATTTGGTGAGTAATTCCTGTCACTAGCCAGCCCGGCTGGCTAGTTGAAAATAAGAAATATATATGAAGCGAAGATTCAGACACACCGTCAACTAAAGCCACCACATATTAAGCGTGTGCCGTGTCTGCGTTAATCGATGTGTTTATCGGAGGATGGAAAATACCGAAGAATTCCGAATCATATTGTGTACGAGTCAGGCTGTCGGTTTTTTCACTACTGCGCATGCATATAACGCATCTCGTTGAATATCGCGGCAATCACATGTAGTATTGGACCAGCTGGGTGGAGCACAGAAGCACGGCAGGCCAGAACTGAGTTCTCAATGAACTATTTATTGCTAGCTTTTCAGCCTTTTATCACTTCCCAGCCGCGCGCGCACACGTGTTCTGGTTGGGGAGAGAGAGCTCCCTTTCTCTGCTCTCCTCTCAAAGGGGACGGTCACTGGGGAAGACACACAAACACAGGTTAACCCCCATCAGTTGCAACGATTCCACCACTTACCTTCCCTGACTCCGCCCTCCATTCACAGACCACCGCTTGGCCACGCCCCCACTGCCACATCACATTATCAAATTCAATAGATGTGGCCACATTATCGCCCATTTAAACACGTGTGTTTTTTTGTTGTTTACATCTACCAAAGCTCCGTTGCAATATGGAATTTTCTGAAAGGTGTACAGAAACCGCCAGAGACGGGGACAAAGCGACCTCGGTCTGAAGAGGAGAAAAAGGCCGTCGATAAAGCGTACGAGAAGGAGAAACGACAAAGGACTTATAAGTAAACGTGGGAGCAGGGTAGGCCTTGGCTGCGATACGATTTTTATGGAATAATTAATTTTTTTCAAGTTGATTCCTAGTCAATATGAAGCTCCTAATGCTTTCTCTCTCATAAATGGTTAAATACAGAAAGCATGTTGGACATATTTTGGGTGCTATAGTCATGATAGTAAGTATATTTGTTTTCAATACTCATATACCAAGCTGCCAAGTTTTCCAATATATTATTATTTGTTGATGATATATTATGGTGCTCTGTGTTGTTCTCATTTATGTATTCAACAACAGTATCAAAATACTCTGGTCTTGAAATAAATGCACATTAGTCATGAACAATGGTAACTACCCTCTTTTGCGTTATTTTTGACAGAAGTAAAATTCATACATGAACAAATTTTGGCGAGTTGATTTTCTGTTTTGCGAGTTACTTTGGAAGGGAACTCGTCTGGCTGGCTGGTGAAAAAAAAAAAATATGAATTTCTAGGCCTGCATGTCTTGAAAATATATTTTTTCCACTCATATATTGACTGTAATTGACTTCCTTTTTGTAAAATTACACTTTATTAAAAAACAAAAAAACCAAGTAGCACTTTTTTTTTTTTTTTAAATACACTACCGTTCAAAAGTTCGGGGTCACCCAGACAATTGTGTGTTTTCCATGAAAAGTCACACTTATTTACCACCAAAAGTTGTAAAATGAATAGAAAATATAGTCAAGACATTTTTCTGGCCATTTTGAGCATTTAATCGACCCCACAAATGTGATGCTCCAGAAACTCAATCTGCTCAAAGGAAGGTCAGTTTTATAGCTTCTCTAAAGAGCTCAACTGTTTTCAGCTGTGCTAACATGATTGTACAAGGGTTTTCTAATCATCCATTAGCCTTCTGAGGCAATGAGCAAACACATTGTACCATTAGAACACTGGAGTGAGAGTTGCTGGAAATGGGCCTCTATACACCTATGGAGATATTGCACCAAAAACCAGACATTTGCAGCTAGAATAGTCATTTACCACATTAGCAATGTATAGAGTGGATTTCTGATTAGTTTAAAGTGATCTTCATTGAAAAGAACAGTGCTTTTCTTTCAAAAATAAGGACATTTCAAAGTGACCCCAAACTTTTGAACGGTAGTGTAAATGTTATCTAACAAAGGTAAAGGGCAAATATTAACCATGTATGCTGTTTATGTTGCTTGTAATTGGGGTGAAGTAAACATCTGTTCATTATTTAATGTAAAATTGTTTGTGTTGAATTTAAGGCATCAACATGCAGCGGATCCGGCAGACCCATGAACACTGGCTGAGGAACAAAAACACGAACACCGCACAATGGTTAACATGAGCATTGATTTTCCAAAAATAATAATAATAATAATAATGATAATGGGCGGCACGGTGGTGTAGTGGTTAGCGCTGTCGACTCACAGCAAGAAGGTCTGGGTTCGAGCCCCGTGGCCGGCGAGGGCCTTTCTGTGCGGAGTTTGCATGTTCTCCCCGTGTCCGCGTGGGTTTCCTCCGGGTGCTCCGGTTTCCCCCACAGTCCAAAGACATGCAGGTTAGGTTAACTGGTGACTCTAAGGCCAAGTTTACATTAGACCGTATCCGTCTTGTTTTCTTCGCGGATGCACTGTCCGTTTACATTAAACCGCCTGGAAACGCCGGGAAACGGGAATCCGCCAGGGTCCACGTATTCAATCCAGATCGTGTCTGGTCCGGTGCTGTGTAAACATTGAGAATACACGGATACGCTGTGCTGAGCTCTAGCTGGCATCGTCATTGGACAACGTCACTGTGACATCCACCTTCCTGATTCGCTGGCGTTGGTCATGTGACGCAACTGCTGAAAAACGGCACGGACTTCTGCCTTGTATCACCTTTCATTAAAGAGTATAAAAGTATGAAAATACTGCAAATACTGATGCAAATACTGCCCATTGTGTAGTTATGATTGTCTTTAGGCTTGCCATCCTTCCACTTGCAAGTGGTAAGTGATATGCGCTGGGATCACACACACAGCGGCTCAGTCCCGAATCACTGCTCGTGCGCTTCACTCACGCGCTCTGTGAGCTGCGCAGGGCCGGAGTGCGCACCCTCCAGAGGGCACTCGCTGTTCAGGGCGGAGTGATTTGGAGCGCAGGATGCCTGCGGAGCCGAGCGTATCCGTGTATTGGTGTTGCTGTGTGCACGCAAATCATGTATTGGTGTTGCTGTGTGCACACTAATCGTTTTAAAAACGTTAATCTGATGATCCGCTGATACGGTCTAATGTAAACCCCACCTAAATTGACCGTAGGTGTGAATGGTTGTCTGTGTCTATGTGTCAGCCCTGTGATGACCTGGCGACTTGTCCAGGGTGTACCCCGCCTTTCATCCGTAGTCAGCTGGGATAGGCTCCAGCTTGCCTGCGACCCTGTAGAACAGGATAAAGCGGCTGGAGATAGAGATGAAATGAGATGATAATAATAAAATTTCTCAGTTTCAACATGTTGTCTTTGGACTATTTTCAATGCAATATAGAATTTCGATGACTTGCAAATTATCACGTTGTTTTTATTGACAGAAGTAGTTCTCTTCTCAGCTGGATAAGCACTTGGTGTAAAATTAATATCAAAAATATTTATTTATTTTAATAATTTGACCCAGGCTTTAAAAAGTGTGACTTTTCACCCCGTGACCTTTCACCTACTTTGCTCACAAGGGCGAGGTGATGTAAACAGAGCTGGCTCTCGGGTTCAAAGTCACAGCCAGGACTTTATCACCATCATCACACCACTGATTTATTCACTTACACACAGATACACACACAATTACCTGCAGATAAAGGCGAGCTGAACTAGCTAGTCACGCATTGCTAAGCTAAGTCGATGAGTGAATGAAAGGAGCGGTTGCTAGGTGACGCTGCGAGATTCGGAGCGCGCGCGACACTCGCAAATGCTTATACTAGCGCGCTGTTCATTTTTATTTTATTAATTAAAAATATACATATATATTAGTGTCTTTTATCAATATAAAACACGCATTTCTAACTACTTACCTGTCTGCAGCTGAAGTCACTCTTCCTGGAGTCCGAAAGCTGCTCACAAAACCCTGGGTAGTTATTTTTAACAGTTGTTAGTAGGCCTGAATAGTGCCTGAATGAAAAGAACAGTCGCAAATAAATATCCAGGACGTAACACATTCTCACTCAACACACACACACAGGACTCGTCTTCCAGTAACATTTTAAAGACTAGTAGTGTAAATATTTATTTATTTAAATAACAAACGCGGTGTTTAACATACAGGCGACGTATAAGGTGAGCTCAATGTATCTCACGTCGCGCATGCGTGTTAGAGGTTCATTCGACTCGAGCAAGAGCCGTGATGGGGAGCGCGCGAGCTGCAGGAGCTTTGTGCAGGAGATTCTTTCCTTTCTCAGGTGAGGATCACCTGCAGCACAGGCCGGCCGGCGCAGCGGGGTCTTAAAGCGCGCCGGGTCGCGACCCCGGTGTGGTACAGTGAGTGAGTGAGTGAGAGAGAGAGAGAGAGAGAGCGAGCGCGCGCGCATATGTGAACTTTCACCCAGTTTCACAGCGGTGTCAGAGGAAGGAGCTCGCGCACTTCAGAGTAGAGGTCATGCGCATGTGGAGATGATTAGTGTTTTTACAGAGGGACAGGGGATGGAGATGATGATTAGTGTTTTTACAGAGGGACAGGGGATGGAGATGATGATTAGTGTTTTTACAGAGGGACAGGGGATGGAGATGATGATTAGTGTTTTTACAGAGGGACAGGGGATGGAGATGATGATTAGTGTTTTTACAGAGGGACAGGGGATGGAGATGATGATTAGTGTTTTTACAGAGGGACAGGGGATGGAGATGATGATTAGTGTTTTTACAGAGGGACAGGGGATGGAGATGATGATTAGTGTTTTTACAGAGGGACAGGGGATGGAGATGATGATTAGTGTTTTTACAGAGGGACAGGGGATGGAGATGATGATTAGTGTTTTTACAGAGGGACAGGGGATGGAGATGATGATTAGTGTTTTTACAGAGGGACAGGGGATGGAGATGATGATTAGTGTTTTTACAGAGGGACAGGGGATGGAGATGATGATTAGTGTTTTTACAGAGGGACAGGGGATGGAGATGATGATTAGTGTTTTTACAGAGGGACAGGGGATGGAGATGATGATTAGTGTTTTTACAGAGGGACAGGGGATGGAGATGATGATTAGTGTTTTTACAGAGGGACAGGGGATGGAGATGATGATTAGTGTTTTTACAGAGGGACAGGGGATGGAGATGATGATTAGTGTTTTTACAGAGGGACAGGGGATGGAGATGATGATTAGTGTTTTTACAGAGGGACAGGGGATGGAGATGATGATTAGTGTTTTTACAGAGGGACAGGGGATGGAGATGATGATTAGTGTTTTTACAGAGGGACAGGGGATGGAGATGATGATTAGTGTTTTTACAGAGGGACAGGGGATGGAGATGATGATTAGTGTTTTTACAGAGGGACAGGGGATGGAGATGATGATTAGTGTTTTTACAGAGGGACAGGGGATGGAGATGATGATTAGTGTTTTTGCAGAGGGACAGGGGATGGAGATGATGATTAGTGTTTTTACAGAGGGACAGGGGATGGAGATGATGATTAGTGTTTTTACAGAGGGACAGGGGATGGAGATGATGATTAGTGTTTTTACAGAGGGACAGGGGATGGAGATGATGATTAGTGTTTTTACAGAGGGACAGGGGATGGAGATGATGATTAGTGTTTTTACAGAGGGACAGGGGATGGAGATGATGATTAGTGTTTTTACAGAGGGACAGGGGATGGAGATGATGATTAGTGTTTTTACAGAGGGACAGGGGATGGAGATGATGATTAGTGTTTTTACAGAGGGACAGGGGATGGAGATGATGATTAGTGTTTTTACAGAGGGACAGGGGATGGAGATGATGATTAGTGTTTTTACAGAGGGACAGGGGATGGAGATGATGATTAGTGTTTTTACAGAGGGACAGGGGATGGAGATGATGATTAGTGTTTTTACAGAGGGACAGGGGATGGAGATGATGATTAGTGTTTTTACAGAGGGACAGGGGATGGAGATGATGATTAGTGTTTTTACAGAGGGACAGGGGATGGAGATGATGATTAGTGTTTTTACAGAGGGACAGGGGATGGAGATGATGATTAGTGTTTTTACAGAGGGACAGGGGATGGAGATGATGATTAGTGTTTTTGCAGAGGGACAGGGGATGGAGATGATGATTAGTGTTTTTGCAGAGGGACAGGGGATGGAGATGATGATTAGTGTTTTTGCAGAGGGACCGGGGATGGAGATGATGATTAGTGTTTTTGCAGAGGGACAGGGGATGGAGATGATGATTAGTGTTTTTGCAGAGGGACCGGGGATGGAGATGATGATTAGTGTTTTTGCAGAGGGACAGGGGATGGAGATGATGATTAGTGCTTTTACAGAGGGACGGGGGATGGAGATGATGATTGTTTTTACAGAGGGACGGGGGATGGAGATGATGATTTTACAGAGGGACGGGATGGAGATGATGATTAGTGTTTTTGCAGAGGGGCAGGGATGGAGATGATGATGATGGTTTCATGCACAGACACATTTAAATCTTACTGATCCAGTTTTCAGGTTATACTGCAGCTCTGCTAACTCTGTGTGTGTTTGTGTTTTTAGGAAATGGACATCGTAACCTCTCTGTGTCAGCAGCCTTACTTGGTAACCGTGGAAATCATTTCAAATCCCAGCACATGATGATGCATTATTACATGTTTCTAATATTAATAAAAAAATTTAATCTCTCTCTCTCAATATGTCTCTTTCTCTCTCTCTCTCTCTCTCTCTCTCAATCTGTCTCTCAATATCTGTCTTTCTCTCTTTCAATCTCTCTCTCTCTGTCTCTGTGTCTTTCTCTCTCTGAATATCTGTCTCTCAATCTCTGTCTCTCTCTCAATGTCTCTCTTTGTGTCTTTCTCTCTCTGAATATCTGTCTGTCTCTCTATCTCTCTGTCTCTCTCAATCTGTCTTTCTTTGTCTCTGTCTGTCTCTCTCTCTATCTGTCTTTCTCTCTGTCTCATTCTCTCTCTCTCTCTCAATATCTGTGTCTCTCTGTCTGTCTGTCTCATTTTTCTGTGTCTCTCTCTGTCTCTCTCTGAATATCTTTCTCTCTCTCTCAATCTCTGTCTGTCTCTTGGTCTGTCTGTCTCCCTGAATATCTTTGCGTCCATCTCTCTCTCTCTCTCTCTCTCTCTGTCTGTCCCTCTTTCAATATCTCTGTCTCTCTCTCAAACTGTGTCTCTCTCTCTCTCTCTGTCTCTCTCTCTCTCATGTGTGTGGTCTCTCTCAAGCTCGCACTCATGTTAAATATGAGATTAAAGATGACGTGGCGGTGGTAAGAATCAACGATCCGACCTCGAAGGTGTGTGTGTGTTCACGACTCACAATTAATGATTATGACATTTTATTTATTTGTCTCAAAACACGCAGCTTTCAGAAACCTGGATCGTAAATTCACGTTCTGGATAAATTCATCTCATTTCTGATGTTCAGCATTTTATTTTTGGATTTATTTCTCTCTCTCTCTCTCTGTATTTATTAACTTATTCATTTTCTATCCAAGTTCATAGACAGTTCTGTGCAAAAGTCTTAGCCCCCTATTTTTTTCATACAAACTTTCATGTTATAGATTTCTATTTTATGACTTCTGCATTATCGAGTCAAAACATTACAATAACATTTTAGAGTTCCAAACATTCTGGGTTTTTTTTTTTCAGCATAAAATTAAATGTTACAGCGGGGTAAAAAAAAAAAGTTTGTAATGTATCTGAGTGGCATATTCCTTAAGAGCGCACTCTTCAGATTAAAAAAGAAAACATAATGAAGGCGACTCAGTCAAAGTGTCCAGAAGATCTGGGGCTGGTTCTGGAAGACACTCAGTAAAACCTCCAGATCATTTCATTATCAAACTGCACTCACTGGATATTTAAGCAAATGGATTTACCTCGTCTCACACCAAATACTGACTTTGTTTCATTTATTACGGCCGACTGATTATAGTATTTTTTTTTAAATGTTGAAACGTTTCATTTTGTTATTTTTAAGCCGTTTTTGGTCTCCAGCATTTCTGTACATGTACTGAAGACTTTTCCACAGCACTGTGTATATATTTATCTGTCTGTCTCTCTATTAATTTGCTTGTTTGTGCATTTAAATATTTTTGTATAAATAAATAAATGATGTAAATTCAGTGTGGTGACGGGCATGGTGTTCTACACTCTCTGGAATGAGCGTATGACATGAACAAGAGGACGTTTAGGACTCGGGCTTAACGTGGAGAGGAATGTGTTGATTCTAAGATCCCTGTTCTTGGCTGCAGGAGAGGAACCCAGTGTTGCATCCCCGTGTTGCATGCACCCCAGGAGGAGATCAGCAGTTTCTGAAATACTCGAACCAAAAATACTCATCTGGCTCAAACCAACACCCATACCACAGTGAAAAAGAAAGTCACACTTCATTGTGAGATCATAATTTTTCCTGTTTGGCTGTTTGAACGTTGCAAACATGAACCGAAGCTCTTGATTTGTATCTGCGTGATTTGCTGCGTCAAGGGATCGGCGTCAAACAGAACAGCAGATGGATGTGGGGTGTTCCTAATAAAGTGGCCAGTGTGTATATGTATTACATGAACGTGGCAGTTGGGTTGCTTAAAAAGTGTGTGTGTGTTCCAGGTGAACACCCTGTCGAAGCAGATGCAGGTGGAGCTGACAGAGGTGATGGGGGAGATTTGGGGAAACGGAGCGGTTAAGAGTGCGGTGCTCATCTCCACCAAACCAGGCTGCTTTATCGCTGGGGCTGATATCAAGTACAACACACACTCATGCACATACACACACACGTACAGATACCAAGAATGAGACACACGCAAGCATGAACAGATGATAAGTACAATATGTTTCTCTCTCTCACACACACACTTTTGTTCAGGTACCAAATATAACACACACACTAGCAATGAGTAGTTGATGGTTAAAGTGCATATTCTGGACCAATTTCGTTTTTTTTTTTTTATATGAAAGTATGTCCCTTTACACACTCATCCAGAAGGGTAATTTTGCACAAGGCCATCTGTCTACAGCAGAAAAAAATAAAATAAAACACGTCTGGAAAAATCCCAAGGGAGTCTGGAGCCAGATTCGTGACATTACCTGCGGAAGTGCCAGCAGGCTGCGCGAGCTTTGCACGGTTTCAGTGCACAGCCTGTGTAGACCAAGCGCTCCCATTTCTCTCTCATTGTCCGGTCTTTTGGAAAACGATGAGTACTAATCCCATCAAGATTGGTGTTGCTACACCCTCCTACGATACATCTGTTAACCATTTTAATAATTACGCGATAACGTTGAAGAAATTTGCAGAAAACCACCAGGTCGTTTTCTCATAAACAAACCAGCGCTGACGTAGGATTCAGAGGGAGGCGTCCCGCACGTGACGTCATGAAAATCAATGTTTGCCGGGAAATCCAAATGCCAAGTTTTTTCAGAGGCGGACCAATTCACCTCAAATGGCTTGATTTCAACTGAATTTTTCTGGGATTGTGCAAAATGTGACAGATATTTGACCAAAGTTTAATATAAAATAGAAGAATTACAGTGATCTTGCTCCTAAAGTTACCCGTGATATACACTTTAAAGCCCTTTCTGTCAGTTGTCTGTGTTTTGAGCTCAGTAGTTTCAGGCGTGTGTGTAATTAATCTTTCCTGCCTCGCAGCATGATCAAGGCCTGTACGAGTGCCAAGGAAGTGGCATCACTGTCACAGGAAGGGCAGAAGATGTTTGAGAAGATTGAGAAGTCACCCATCCCCATCGTGGCAGCTATTAACGGCTCCTGCCTGGGCGGCGGCCTGGAGGTGTGGGGAGGAGGAGGAGCGAATCACAATATTGCATTCATCACAATACTGACATTATAAACCACAGCGCTGCTGAATTCTGGGTTCTGATTGGTCAGAAGGAGTCGATTAGTTTTCTGTAACAGTAGTGAAGGTTCATATTAATGCACTTCTTCAAACAAGTTATCGTTTCTATAGTAACAGCTCATTCACAGGGATTCATGTGGATCGTGGTTTGTTTTTTTTGGATTGTGCACCTCTGGGCCACTGTAGTCAGAATTTCACTCCCCTTTGTCTAGTTTGCGATCGCATGTCAGTACCGTGTGGCCACCAAGAGTAAAAAGACAGTTCTGGGGACGCCGGAGGTGATGCTGGGACTCCTGCCTGGAGCCGGAGGAACTCAGAGACTACCCAGGATGGTGAGACTCTTTCACACACACTTAAACTCTCACAACAAGAGAAAACAGATCACACAAACAAATGCATCATTTATTTTAAACACTTCATCTACAAAAAAAGTGCCCTCAAGGCTTAGTCTGGCTAATGCAACTTCAAAGCTCCCCGTGTTGCATCACACTTAGGATGGGCGGGCCCAGGCTACTCAAGGCTGCCCTTACAGACGAGAAAATGTGATGAAGTGCCCTAATTGTTGAAATTGGGGGGTGGATGAAATGACCCCTAGGGTGCACTTCTGCTGGAGAACAGCTGCTATGTGTGAGACCATACTATAACGATTGGGTTCCGTTACATGCGAGGAAATATGAAAAGGTGCACTAATGGCTGTCATTCAGATGGGAAAAAAAACTTGATGAAATGCCCTCTAGGGTGCTCTTCCAGGATAGAATGTGAGATGTAGTGCACTATAGGGTGACCCTATATTTGAGAAAACTCTAAGATGCCCACTAATATGCTGTTACATGAGAGAAAGTTTGATGAAATGCCCTCTAGGGTGCCTTTCCAGTTGAGAATAGCTGCTGTGTGTGAGAATACCTGATGCAGTGCCCTATAGGGTTCTCCTATATGTGAGGAAACATAATGGCTGCCCTTCACATTTAAAACATGATGAAAATACCCTTTTAGAGTGACTTTTCAATGGAGAAAAAGAGACGGAGTGCCTGATAGACTCCCTGCATGTGAGAATACATGATGAGGTGCCCTCTAGGGTGCCCATTCAGTAGAGAATAGCTGCTACATGTCAGAATATCTGATGTAAAGCCCTATAGGGTTCCTCTGTCTGAGGGAACACAAAGTAGCGCTCTGTAGAGAGTCACTGCATGTGTGAAAGCGTGATGAAGTGCCCTAATGGGTGCCCATTCCAGTGGACAAAGCAAAATGCAATACCTTACAGGAAACATGATGAAGTGCCCTATAGGGTTTCCTTTGAGTTGGGGAAAAAAAAGAGATGAAGTGCCCTTTAGGGTGGCGCTACTTAAAAGGAAGCATGGTGAAATGGCCTCTAGGGTGCCCTTCCAAAAAAATATGGGATGCAATGCCCTGTAAGATATGTGAGGGGAAAACATGATGAATGCCCTTTAGGGTAGTGCTATGTGAGGTGGAAATAGGATGAAATGCCCTCTATGATGGCATAAAGTAATTTGAAAATGTGATGAAATGCTCTCTAGGGTGCCCTTACAGTGGAGAATATACAGTGCAGTGCCCTAAAAGATATGTGAGGGGGAAAATATGATGAAATGCCCTTTAGGGTAGCGCTATGTGAGGGGAAAAATCAGATGAAATGCCCTCTAGGGTGCCCTTCAAGTGGAGAATATGTGATGCAGTGCACTAAGATATGTGAGGGGGAAATACGATGAAATGCCCTTTAGGGTAGCACTACATGAAGGGAAAACATCATGAAATGCCTTCCAGGGTGCCCTTTCAGTGGAAGGCAGTGCCCTATAGGCTCTGTATAAAAAGTAAAGCATGATATTCTTGAATAAATAGAACACCGGAAGCTGTGGTATAAGAGGAATAAAGCACCTAATGGACGTGCTGTTATTAGAACTTCAGGCTGGTAACAGTGACTCCGCCCATTTTCCTGTAACAGAACCACACAGAGTGCTTTGTTCTGTACTTATCTGCTGAGGTTGGACATTGATGTTGATGTCGTCTCTGTTTGAGGTGGGACTTCCTGCTGCGTTTGACATGATGTTGACGGGGAGGAACATCCGAGCAGACAAAGCCAAGAAGATGGGTCTCGTCCACCAACTCGTCGACCCGCTGGGTACCTCAGCCTGGAATTTATACACAATCCATTACTCACACACTGTTGTTACGAGTTTAATGTGTGTGTGTGTGTGTGTGTGTGTGTGTGTGTGTGTGTGTGTGTGTGTGTGTGTAGGTCCAGGACTGAAGAGCCCAGAGGAAGGGACTATAGACTATCTGGAGGAAGTAGCTGTGGGTGTGGCTAAAGGCCTTGCTAATAAGGTGGTCACGGTGGAGAAGAAGAAAGGCTTAATGCAGAGTAAGAAACACACTGTTCTCCACTCACATAATCTGTTTACCTGTTTGTTAGTGTTTTTACATGGTGTGTGTGTGTGTGTGTGTCTCAGAGCTGCAGGATTGGGTGATGGGAGTGGCCTTTGTGAGGAATCAGATCTATAAAACAGTCACCAAGAAAGTCATGAAACAAACCCAAGGCCTTTATCCAGCACCGCTCAAGATCATAGAGGTACAAAAACACACACACACACACACACACACACACACACACACACACACTCAATACCGCACCGTGTGATACACTGATCACGACATATCATGATCTTAACAAAAGCAAATTTTTCTTCTCTCTCTGACTCTTCCTTCTCCCGGACTCTCGCCCCCTCTCTCTCTCTCCCCCCCAACACACACACACACACACTCACTCTCCTCACTCTCTCCCTGACTCTCCCCCCCCCCCGCGTGTGTGTCTTTCTCTCCCTCCCCCATCTCTCCCTGACTCTCTGACTCTCTTCCCCATCTCTCCCTGACTCTCTGACTCTCTTCCCCGTCTCTCCGACTCTCTTCCCCGTCTCTCCGACTCTCTTCCCCGTCTCTCCGACTCTCTTCCCCGTCTCTCCGACTCTCTTCCCCGTGTCTCTGACTCTCTTCCCCGTCTCTCTCTCTCTGACTCTCTTCCCCGTCTCTCTCTCTCTGACTCTCTTCCCCGTCTCTCTGTCTCTGACTCTCTTCCCCGTCTCTCTGTCTCTGACTCTCTTCCCCGTCTCTCTCTGTCTCTGACTCTCTTCCCCGTCTCTCTCTGTCTCTGACTCTCTTCCCCGTCTCTCTCTGTCTCTGACTCTCTTCCCCGTCTCTCTCTGTCTCTGACTCTCTTCCCCGTCTCTCTCTGTCTCTGACTCTCTTCCCCGTCTCTCTCTGTCTCTGACTCTCTTCCCCGTCTCTCTCTGTCTCTGACTCTCTTCCCCGTCTCTCTCTGTCTCTGACTCTCTTCCCCGTCTCTCTCTGTCTCTGACTCTCTTCCCCGTCTCTCTCTGTCTCTGACTCTCTTCCCCGTCTCTCTCTGTCTCTGACTCTCTTCCCCGTCTCTCTCTGTCTCTGACTCTCTTCCCCGTCTCTCTCTGTCTCTGACTCTCTTCCCCGTCTCTCTCTGTCTCTGACTCTCTTCCCCGTCTCTCTCTGTCTCTGACTCTCTTCCCCGTCTCTCTCTGTCTCTGACTCTCTTCCCCGTCTCTCTCTGTCTCTGACTCTCTTCCCCGTCTCTCTCTGTCTCTGACTCTCTTCCCCGTCTCTCTCTGTCTCTGACTCTCTTCCCCGTCTCTCTCTGTCTCTGACTCTCTTCCCCGTCTCTCTCTGTCTCTGACTCTCTTCCCCGTCTCTCTCTGTCTCTGACTCTCTTCCCCGTCTCTCTCTGTCTCTGACTCTCTTCCCCGTCTCTCTCTGTCTCTGACTCTCTTCCCCGTCTCTCTCTGTCTCTGACTCTCTTCCCCGTCTCTCTCTGTCTCTGACTCTCTTCCCCGTCTCTCTCTCTCTCTGACTCTCTTCCCCGTCTCTCTCTCTCTCTGACTCTCTTCCCCGTCTCTCTCTGTCTCTGACTCTCTTCCCCGTCTCTCTCTGTCTCTGACTCTCTTCCCCGTCTCTCTCTCTCTCTGACTCTCTTCCCCGTCTCTCTCTCTCTCTGACTCTCTTCCCCGTCTCTCTCTCTCTCTGACTCTCTTCCCCGTCTCTCTCTCTCTGACTCTCTTCCCCGTCTCTCTCTCTCTGACTCTCTTCCCCGTCTCTCTCTCTGTCTCTCTTCCCCGTCTCTCTCTCTGACTCTCTTCCCCGTCTCTCTCTCTCTCTGACTCTCTTCCCCGTCTCTCTCTCTCTCTGACTCTCTTCCCCGTCTCTCTCTCTCTGACTCTCTTCCCCGTCTCTCTCTCTCTCTGACTCTCTTCCCCGTGTCTCTCTCTCTCTCTCTCTGACTCTCTTCCCCGTGTCTCTCTCTCTCTCTCTGACTCTCTTCCCCGTGTCTCTCTCTCTGACTCTCTTCCCCGTCTCTCTCTCTCTGACTCTCTTCCCCGTCTCTCTCTCTCTGACTCTCTTCCCCGTCTCTCTCTCTCTGACTCTCTTCCCCGTCTCTCTCTCTCTGACTCTCTTCCCCGTCTCTCTCTCTCTCTCTCTCTCTCTCTTTTCCCCGTGTCTCTCTCTCTCTTTTCCCCGTGTCTCTCTCTCTCTGGCTCTTTTCCCCCGTGTCTCTCTTCCCCGTGTCTCTCTCTGTCTGACTCTTTTCCCCGTGTCTCTCTCTGTCTGACTCTTTTCCCCGTGTCTCTCTCTGTCTGACTCTTTTCCCCATGTGTCTCTCTGTCTGACTCTTTTCCCCATGTCTGTCTCTCTCCCTCTCTCTGACTCTTTTCCCCATGTCTCTCTCTCTCTCGGACTCTTTTCCGTGTCTCTCTCTCTCCCTGACTCTCTTCCCCATCTGTCTGTCTCTCTCTGACTCTCTTCCCCATCTGTCTGCCTCTCTCTCTGACTCTCTTCCCCATCTGTCTGTCTCTCTCTCTGACTGTCTTCCCCTGTCTCTCTCTCTCTCTCTCTTCCTCTCCCTGACACACTCACTCTCTCTCGTCATGTCCTGATAAAGCATGTCTCTCAAAATCTGAGATAAAAAATCTTCCATACAGAATAAATCTGAAATAAAATTTCCACCCATGACAGCTTGTTAATATAGTAATAATAATAATAATAATAATAATAGCTCTTTATGAAGTCATTAGTGTAGTTTCCACATGTAAATGGATTTCTGTGGTTTGGATGCAGCGAGTCACTTTTCACTCCCACAGCTCTCTCTTTTCCTCAAACCAGGAGTTTTAAATGAAATGATCAGAAAGTTAAACGAATATTTTTCTGTCAAACATGATTCATTTCTGCATGTTGAGATGTTGAGTGAGTGCAACCTGTAAATCTGTGAACTGTGCGTGTGTGTTAGAAAGTGAACCAGTTGTCCTGATACAAAACAAAAAAACAAACCACCATTATAATGTACAGTGTCACGGATCACGACTGTGTGTGTGTGTGTGTGTGTGTGTGCGCGCGTTAGTGTGTGCAGACCGGTATGGAGACGGGCTCGGATGCAGGATACCTGAAAGAGTCTGAGGTCTGTATCATTATATTTTATATTTCCATTTATAAATAAATAATAATAAAAAAAAACCCTCAGTGTGTTAAACTTTAAAAAAGTGCCGTTATAATGAATGTAAAAATAAATCCAGGAGTGTGATTGTAGTGAGCAGGCTAGCTGTTAGCTTTATTCAACTCAAAATTGAATTTTATTTTTTGGTATGACAAATGTGTTTATTAATCGTGAAAACTTTGTATACATTTTCTAAAAGCTTGTATTTTTTTATAAAATGGTTTACGAGTGTTGATTTGATGTTTCTGTTTCCAGCACAATGCGGCAGTCTTCTAATAAAAATAAAATTATTTTATTCATTGTCTAATGGAATAGATATTCTTTATATGTAACCTATATTTTAATAATTTGTTTCAATAGTCTGTATTTTTTAATATCATGTAGTTTGTGCACTTTTAACAGTTTATATTTTATATCTTTATCTTTCCTCAAACCTTTATTTTGGCCGAATGCTTACTATAATATACAGTAGGGATCGACCGATATGTTTTTTTTTCAGGACCGATACCGATTATTATGGAATTGGGATGCCGATAACCGTTATGTGCAACCGATAAATGTAAACATTATAATTCACATGAAATTAAACATAGCACACACTGACACAGACCTTCATATCCATGAAATGTATGTTTAATTGTAAAATTGAACATGAAATTTTGTGCAGGGAGATGCCAGCAGCATTTGTACAATAAAGTGAAAGTTAGAATAAAATGAGAAATAAAATAATAAAATAAATATTCACCAATAAAAAAATAAATCACTCCCTACTATATTACAGCTCACCATTTTCAGTGGAAAATAAATGAAAATACACGCTGGATTCTTTTACACTAAGAACTAAGACAGACTTACCAACTTCAAGTAGTTTTTAAATAACAAATCAAGTGTAGGGAGCTGCCTGCAGCATTTTTAAAAAAGTAAAATCAAACAAAGTCGGCTATCACTCCCTATTATGTAACAACTTAACAAGTAACCATCTACATTCTAATGCTTTTAATGCCCAAGCCTAATATTCCCAATTTAGGAGGATTATATTGTAATGAAGGAAGCATTACATGTAGTTTCAGCGAGACTAGTTGGTTGTAGGCTAATTCAAGTGCTTCCTTCCGTAAGCTAAGTTTGCCTGGCTACACAGATGCAAATAGTCAATTTTAATGAGTAGCAGATGAAGAATGTAAACATATAATGATGTGCTTTTGCAACTTGTGTGTTTGTGACTTACTGCGGCAAAAGCAGCGTGTCCTTACCTTGAAGTGGGATCTGCTTCTGCCCGAATGCCCATACGGCCGCCTTGAAACAGTTCACAGCGTTTAGCTACGCGTGTTGATTGGCTGTATCCCTTGTGCCGCTTTTGCCCGAATGCCCATACGGCCGCCTTGAAACAGTTCACAGCGTTTAGCTACGCGTGTTGATTGGCTGTATCCCTTGTGCCACTTCTGCCCGAGTGCCCGTACGGCCGCCTTGAAACAGTTCACAGCGTTTAGCTGCGCGTGTCGATTGGCTATATCTCTTGTGCCAAACAAATCAGATGTTGTGGTGGGCGGGACCGTGTTCTTGAACTCAGAGAGGCGAGTGCAGGAAAGGACGTGCAGTGACAGTCGTGTTAGGAACAAAATGGCTGCAAAAAGGCATGTTATCGGCGGAAATTATGGCCGATACCGATAACCCTAAAAATGCAGAATATCGGCCCGATATATCGGCCAGGCCGATTATTGGTCGACCCCTAATATACAGATGTTATAGTGAGTAGAACTCACCAAACACAACTAATCTGTAGTAAGCATTCTGTACTTCCTGATTTTTCCAGGAAATCGACATAAAAATAGATTTTTAATTGATCTTACAGCAGAATGTTATGTTTACCTTTCATCAGAATAAACCCCGGTTTCCTCTTCATCTCATTTTCTTCAACTTGTTTACGTAGAACTTTGGCAAGCTGGCGATGACGTCAGAATCACGCAGTCTGATTGGTCTGTACCAAGGTCAGGTGGCCTGTAAGAAGAATAATTTCGGTCAACCTGAGAGAGAAGTGAAGTGAGTGCAGAGCCATGAACGTTGATAAATCCACATGAACTAGCTGTGATTTTTTTTTTTTCCCATCCTCACTCAAGATAGATTGCTCTAAATGTGCGTTTGTGATTCATCAGGACCTTGGCGATTCTAGGGGCGGGGCTTATGGGAGCGGGTATCACCCAGGTAACTGTGGATAAGGGCGTGGCCACCATCCTGAAGGACGTGACATTAAAAGGACTGGTCAGAGGACAACAGCAGGTCTACAAGGGGTGAGGACATCACACTGTCTCTTATTCTGCACAAAACCTGCAGTGTGTACTTTCATCCAGCAGAGGGAGACAAACAGCTGTGTCAGTGTGTGTGAGATGTAATTACATGATGTAGCCACCAGGGGGCAGCAACTCATTTTTACACTCTCTTTTTCTATTTTTTCTCAATTTTTATCATCTGTGTCTTCATTTAATTTGTCCAGTGTGTGAAGAGAGTATTTTCCAGCCTAATATGCCATCTTCCTTCCCTTTATTTCATTTTTATTTCATTAGAAATCTCCTTTAAACTAGAAAATACTACTTGTGTAATGTTTTCATACAGTATCATGATCTAATTAGCTCTGATAAAAAAAAAAAAAAAGGGCGAGGCAAATATGGAGATTTAATGTTAATAAGTACCCCTTGCTGTAGAACCCAAACGCTCAGGGGGTGGAGTCGGACCTCATATCTAGCTGCTCCTCCTCCTTGAGCAGCATGGAACCAAATGTTCAGGGGGTGGAGTCAAACTTCATCTAGCTCCTCCTGCTTGAGCAGAGTTGAACCAAACATTCAAGGGGTGGAGTCAGACCTCATATTTATCTCCTCATACTTGAGCAGAGTTGAACTACAGTGGTATGCAAAAGTTTGTGCACCCCTGGTCAAAATTGCTGTTCCTGTGAACAGTTAAGCAAGTTGAAGATGAAATGATCTCGAAAAGGCGTGAAGTTAAAGATGACTCATTCCCTTAATATTTTAAGCAAAAACAATTTTTTATTATTTTCATCTTTTACATTTTTAAAATGACAAAAAAGGAAAAGGGCCCGAAGCAAAAGTTTGGGCACCCTGCATGGTTAGTACCTAGTAACAACCCCTTTGGCAAGTATCACAGCTTGTAAACACTTTTTGTAGCCAGCTAATAATCTTTCACTTCTTACCTGGGGGATTTTCACACACTCGTCCTTGCAAAAGGCTTCCAGTTCTACAAGTTTCTTGGGCTGTCTTGCATGCACTGCTCTTTTGAGATCTGTCCACAGATTTTCAATGATGTTTAGGTCGGGGGACTGTGAGGGCCAGGGCAAAACCTTCAGCTTGGGCCTCTTGAGGTATTCCATTGTAGAGCTTGAGGTGTGTTTTGGATCGTTGTCTTATTGTAGGACCCATCCTCTTTTTAACTTCAACTTTTTTACAGATGGTGTGATGTTTGCTTCCAGAGTTTGCTGGTATTTATTCGAATCCATGCTTCCCTCGACCAATGAAATGTGCCCTGTGCCACTGGCTGCAACACAACCCCAAAGCATGATCGATCCACACCCATGCTTCAGAGTTGGAGAGGTGTTCTTTTCCTGGAATTTGGCACCCTTTTTTCTCCAAACATACTTTTGCACATTGTGGCCAAAAAGTTCTATTTTGATTTCATCAGTCCACAGGACTTGTTTCCAAAATGCATCAGGCCTATTTAGATGTTCATTTGCAAACTTCAGACGCTGAATTTTGTGGCTAGGATGCAGGAACGGTTTTCTTCTGATGACTCTCCCATGAAGGTCATATTTGTTCAAGTGTAGCTGCATAGTAGAACAGTGCACCACCACTCCAGGGTCTGCTAAATCTTTCTGAAGGTCTTCTGCAGTCAAACAGGGGTTTTTATTTGCCTTTCTAGCAAGCAGTTCTCTCAAAGTTTTCTTCATCTTCCAGACCTCGCTTTGATCTCCGCTGTTTCTGTTAACTGCCATTTCTTAATAACATTACAACCTGAGGAAACAGCTACCTGAAAACATTTTGCTACGTTCTTGTAGCCTTCTGCTTTGTGAGCATCAATTATTTTATTATTCAGAATGCGAGGGAGGGCGGCACGGTGGTGTAGTGGTTAGCGCTTTCGCCTCACAGCAAGAAGGTCCGGGTTCGAGCCCCGTGGCCGGCGAGGGCCTTTCTGTGCGGAGTTTGCATGTTCTCCCCATGTACGCGTGGGTTTCCTCCGGGTGCTCCGGTTTCCCCCACAGTCCAAAGACATGCAGGTTAGGTTAACTGGTGACTCTAAATTGACCGTAGGTGTGAATGTGAGTGTGAATGGTTGTCTGTGTCTATGTGTCAGCCCTGTGATGACCTGGCAACTTGTCCAGGGTGTACCCCGCCTTTCACCCATAGTCAGCTGGGATAGGCTCCAGCTTGCCTGCGACCCTGTAGAAGGATAAAGCGGCTAGAGATAATGAGATGAGATGAGAATGCGAGGGAGGGCGGCACGGTGGTGTAGTGGTTAGCGCTTTCGCCTCACAGCAAGAAGGTCCGGGTTCGAGCCCCGTGGCCGGCGAGGGCCTTTCTGTGCGGAGTTTGCATGTTCTCCCCGTGTCCGCGTGGGTTTCCTCCGGGTGCTCCGGTTTCCCCCACAGTCCAAAGACATGCAGGTTAGGTTAACTGGTGACTCTAAATTGACCGTAGGTGTGAATGTGAGTGTGAATGGTTGTCTATATGTCAGCCCTGCGATGACCTGGCGACTTGTCCAGGGTGTACCCCGCCTTTCGCCTGTAGTCAGCTGGGATAGGCTCCAGCTTGCCTGCGACCCTGTAGAACAGGATAAAGCGGCTACAGATAATGAGATGAGATGAGAATGCGAGGGAGTTGCTTAGAGGAGCCCATGGCTGTTAATTTTAGGGACAAGTTTGAGGAGTCAGAGAATTTATACAGCTTTGAAATCTGCATCATCTGACCTTTCCTAACGAAGAATTTGAACAAGTTACAGCTGAATAAGCTAATTAAGGTCTGGAACCTTGGTAAAAGTTACCTGAGAACTCAAATGTATTGGGGTGCCCAAACTTTCGTATGGTGTTCCTTTTCTTTTTTCACTCTCCAATTGTCTCATCTCATCATCTCTAGCCGCTTTATCCTTCTACAGGGTCGCAGGCAAGCTGGAGCCTATCCCAGCTGACTACGGGCGAAAGGCGGGGTACACCCTGGACAAGTCGCCAGGTCATCACAGGGCTGACACATAGACACAGACAACCATTCACACCTACGGTCAATTTAGAGTCACCAGTTAACCTAACCTGCATGTCTTTGGACTGTGGGGGAAACCGGAGCACCCGGAGGAAACCCACGCGGACACGGGGAGAACATGCAAACTCCGCACAGAAAGGCCCTCGCCGGCCACGGGGCTCGAACCCGGACCTTCTTGCTGTGAGGCGACAGCGCTAACCACTACACCACCGTGCTGCCCCTCTCCAATTGTACAAAGCAAAAATAATACACAGATCCTGCAGAAAACGCTGAAAAGAAATGTGTTGTCTTTACCTTTATGCCTTTTGGTGATCGGTTCATCTTTTTTTTTTTTTTTATTTAGTTTTGCCTCAGAAATAATAATACAAACAAAAAGCGAATTAAGGTATAAAAACTAAAGTATAAAACTATTACAAAAAAGTGAGGCAGGGTAACCACAACAGTCGTAGACCAATAACTGTGGGCCCAACTATGAAAATAAAAAACTGAAATTAGAATAATTTACTAGCCAAAAACAAGTTAATATGAATACAAAACCAAACCTAATTTAAAATTAAGCTATATACTAAACAATTAGGCATGATAGCCACAATAGTCAGAGCCCGACCATGAAAATAAAGTAACTGAAAACTAAACTATTTGAATATTTAATATGGACAATAAATATATACTAACTTAAAAGCAGCATGATAGTTCTCCTAGTAGGAGATGAGGCTTATTGCATTTTATGCAGATGGATTTGTAAGATCTAGGATCATCTGCATCATAGCACTGTAACAGTGCATTTCTGTAATAGCTTAATAGCAACGATTTAAAACATTTTAGGGTAACATTTATCTCAAGTGTTCAGGTAGAATGTTCCACAACCGAGAAGTTCGTAGAAAGAAGGATCGCTGATGGGTGACTGTTTTACATCTGTCGGGGCGGTAGCTGATGGCCTTAGTGTTGGCTGATGATCTTGTAGTTCTGGTAGGACTTGAACGAGTAGGAAGAACATCAGGAGAGACTATAACCAGGCCAGTAGTGGCTTTGAAGAAAAAAATCAGATCCAAATATTCATGCCAGTAGCAGAGAGGTAATAAATCGGTAGAGATGAGCTGTTCTTTATAGGACTCAGCACAGAGAAATGGAAGACCAAGAATGAGTTTCGTTGCACGTCGCTGGATACGTTCTACTTGTTGGATCAGCTTTACGGTTTGTGGACTCCAGACCTGAGTGGCATATCCTAGAGCTGAGCGTACCACCGTGAGGTATAGAGTTCAGTGAGTTCTTAATTTACTGATCTCCATTGCAGTTCTTCGCAAGAAGCCAAGAAGTTTATTGCACCTTAGCACATCTCTCGCTGACTTGCTTGGACCAGGTCAAATCGCTGCAAATCCACACTCCGATGTCTTTCTCTTGAGAAGTCAGTAGAAGTGGTTTCTCATTAAAGATGTATTGGGTTTCGGTTGGAGTTGTTTTATGAGTAATGTGTTGAGATTTGCACTTGGTCTCGTTGAAAACTAATCCAGACCTCCTTGACCAGTTTTCTAGACTATGAAGATCTTGTTGGACAAGAGAAGAGCTATCAATGGAGTCGACACTCCTGAAGATTTTAGTATCATCTGCGAAACACGCGACGTTAGAGTGCTGTACAGAGTCTGGGAGGTCATTCATGTAGAGAAGGAAGAGGATGGGTCCAAAGATACTGCCTTGTGGGACACCAGACGTCACGAGATTCGTTGGACGAACACCCAAGGACTGTCACTCTCTGTCTACGGTTAGTGAGGTAAGACTTTAGCCACTGTAGTAAGATACCAGAGATATTGAAGTTGCGTTCAAGCTTATGAAGCAGTGCTGTGTGGTCTACTTTGTCAAACGCCTTTGACATGTCCATGTAGATGATATCAGTTTGCTTGCCATTGTCCAACAAGGAGCTGATACAATGGAGTACTTCAAGAAGCTGAGTTGTGCAAGATTTTCCAGGCTGGAAACCATGTTGAGCGTTGTTTATAAATTCTAGTAGATGATCTCGTAGGTTGGTAAGTACACAGCGCTCAAGTACCTTAGATATGACACACAGTAGAGAGATTGGGCGATATTTTTCAACACTTTGTTTGTCTCCTTTCCGCTTATAAACAGGGATGACATTAGCTAGCTTCCATTCGTCAGGCGCAATACCAAGGCGGAGAGAGAGGTTGAAAAGCTTCGTAAGGGATGGTGCAATCTGTTGAGCAGTCTCCTTAAGAAGTCGGTAGGGGATGTTATCAGGTCCAGTGGCCTTGCTAACATCTAGGGCTTTGAGAGCTTCGTTGACTTCTTGTACTTCAAGATCTACCTCAGACAGAAGGTATTCAATATTTGATGTTGATAGTGGTTGATCTGAACCAAGCCCGCCAGGTAAAGGTTCGCCATGCACTGTTGGATTGAAGACAGAGGAAAAGTACTTATTAAACAGCGTAGCTATTGAAGCAGGCATTGAAACTTGACCCTCAGGGATGTTGTTATTTCCATTGTTCTCGCGTCCAATGTACATGGTGGCAGGAAAGCACGACTCTACTTTTCAGCTTAAAAACAGACCAGAATCTCTTTGGGTTTTCGGATAGGTCAGCATCAAGAGAGTTAAAGTTCTCGCGACTTTCTCTAATCATCTTTTTAACTTTAGATCTATGGTCTTTAAATTGTGATCCAAGTGCATCGTTGTCTGGTGACTTTCTAAGCTTCTCTCTGATGGTGTCCTTTTTCCTCAGTTCGTGCATGATGTCTCCATTCATCCAGGGAGGTGAGCTTCTACCCTTCACTCTTTTAGAAGGAATGTAGATATTGACGGTGTTGAGGAACGTATGTTTCCACCACGGGCGATTGCTCTAAGACAACAAGGGAGGCTCAGCCTCCTCTAAAAATGACGAACATCGTGTAGGATGAATTGCGCTAGGCTTATGTTATAGCCGACCTTATAACATTGCTATTTCAGATCCAGAATCATATGTGCTCAACCCACTACAGTGCGAAATCATTCCGTTATAACTTTAGTGTGTGCGTGAGTTTTTCCACCTCGTGACAGCACGATGCAGCGCAGCCTCAGTGGACTTCAATGGCATTTGGGAGCTTTGCGCTTTTCAATCTCAAAACGCAAGACGATTATTGGACAAATACTGCGAAAACGCCCACCCACGGAGTCTCACGGACTCCCAGCCTCAGTGGACTTCAATGGCATTTGGGAGCTCTGCGCTTTCAATCTCAAAATGCAAGACGGTTATTAGACAAATACTGCGAAAATGCCCGCCTACGGACTCCCAGCCTCACATGGGAGGGACATGGCAGTTTCCGCGAGGAAACTGGTGATTGGTGAAAGCGGCCGGATATTTTCTTTGATTGACAGCTCGTTTCAACTATAGACAGGCAGCGGTGAATTTCAGTTCAGTCCCATGCGGATTCGCAAGTGCTGTGGTGTATTGTAAGAGATCAGCTTACATTTTGATTTCATTCATTACATACGGTTTCTACCAGCTTTTTTAGTTTGTATATATCTTCATTGTAAATAAAGTGTAAATATAGTGTTGTCAAGTTTGCTATCTTAGTTCCAGAAATTTCGTTTATTTGAGTGACTGAACTTGAACTTGAGGGGGCTAGTCAGCTAGCAAGAAAGCTGCGCACGGATGCCAAGCATTGCTGATTTAATTTTGGCGAAGCCATTTGCCAGTCTTCCTTTTGAGGAAAAAATTAAAATTAAAGAGCAGGGTAGACCAACGCCTCAAATTGACTTGGTGAAAAAGGTAGGGAATAATACTCGTTCCTTTCAGCTCTCCTGGTACGAGAAAGTGAATTGGCTAACAGCAAGTGACCCACATCAACAACAGTAAATAGGCTACTTTAGTAATATCTCATGGATGGACCAAAAATATAGAATCTATTTAAAATGTTTATGCTGAGTATATTATATTGGAATATATATTTCTCTGGATATGAATTAAACACAGCAACAATTTGGAAAACATTTTTAAACGAAAGCACAGCCGAGAACATTTCACACTACAGACCTGGATTAAAAGTGAAGGGTTATCAAAATTGTCAATAAAACATTTCTCAGTCAAAATAAGTAAAATATAGGGAAAGTGTCATTGAATGAAATGTGTGGCACCCAGCTCTACTGCTGAGGTTCCTGACAAAGAGCTGCTTTCAATAATGATCAATTTTTAAACAACATGCCACAATTTTAAAATATAAAATGTTAAAATATACCCCTCCCCCCCAACACCACCATCATGTATTTTGGACATTAGGCTAATGGGCCAAAAGAACCTGTTATTTCACAGTTTGTGATGCTGCCAACAATCAGCCAGATCAGAGGCAAGAGTATGGGCAAAATTGATGTTTTTTTCTTTTAAAATCTGGAAATATCGTAACCGACCAGCCTCCCCTGTTTGAAAGACTACCAGCCGCCACTGGTTTCCACTCAAGCCAGCTGGCGTTGACATCATCATGTCGGAGAGTACTATCAAAATCAATGTTCTGAAGAGCTGAGCACAGACCGTCAAAATCCCCTCTCTTGTAATCAAACACGATCCGTGTCGGTTTAGATGTTGCCTTTTTTGGTACTCCAAAATGAAATACTATTGAGCTATGGTCTGTAAGTAAGCCACTCTGTGCAGGGCTAATCACGGAGATATTTTTGACATGGTCTGGCAGACTTGTTATAACTAAGTCAAGAACATTTTCGCCCCTTGTTGGGATTGTGTTAAGCTGTGTTAAGAAGTAGTCGTCTCGTTGATCTACAAACGCAGCTTCATGTGATCCTGAAGTTCTTTCAGGCGAGATCCAGTTTATCCTTGGAAGGTTGAAGTTGCCACAGATAAGGATGTTAGCATAGAGGGATGCGCAGTTGGCTAACAACACGTTGAATTCATCAGACCGATCATTTCCAGAATCTGGCAGTCTGTAGCAGCAACATACGAGTAGTTTTAACTTTGATTTGGTAATGATTTCGACGGTAACGATTTTGAGATTAGAGGATGACAACTCTAACTGTGCGGGATGAGTCAAAAGAGCTTGATTTTATAGCTATTAATACTCCACCTCTGTGTGTTATCCGGTCCTTTCTAAAGATGTTGTACCCATTGGGCAGCAGTTCTATGTTGTCTACGTATCCTTTTAACCACGTTTCTGTGACAAAGACACTGTCAGAGTTCTCTGTATACACACGTTCCTGGAATCTGAAGATGTTTGACACTTGTTTTCCATTGTTATTGTTTGTACTCTTTAGACTTTGTGCATTTATCACGATACATGTAGGTACATGACCAGCCATTGAGGTGTAACGTATTCCAATAGAAATCTTGCAGTCACGTGACCGGAAAGTACACAACCGCCATCGTGTCGGTCAAAAACACCGCTGAATACTGCTGCACTCGTGTACAGAATGGATCAATTTCAACCGACGGACTACACGGCTCATTTTTCTAATGAACAGATAACTAGATATATGTCTAAAATAAACGACCTACAGATTTGTGACCCTTATGGCTTTCCGGACGGAGTTTTCACGACCGGATTTTGAACTGCCAGCGGAATACCCGGACGTGTATGATTACCTCATCAACTTTCCCTCGCTGTTCAGTGGTGAAGCACTGCGTGCTTATAAACCTCTGGACAGTTTTCTTTACAGCAATTCAGGATTTGTCAGCGACTCAGATGTGGCATCTTGTAAGCAAGAAAATGATCCTCACTGGATGGGTAAGTCACTTAAGTATTGAGTATAGCACTGACCAGCCGATTATAGAATAAGGTAATTCCAAATCGTCCCTCTTGTTTACATGGATCTGGCGTTGGAGAGGTAGAGGCTTAGCAGTGGAGGTTTGAGTAGCTGTTTTCTGAGCTTAGTCAACAGGCCGGCTCTGCCTGTAGCCTCGCTTTTGCTTCGGCTCCCGGCGCTGCCTCCTTCGCTTTGCTTCCGATAACAATCCACGGAGACCCCGCTGGTCTCGCAATCTGGTCTCGTCCGGAATGTTTTTTTCTCGTCCGGAATGTTGTGCATGCGATGGAAATCGTTACAAACCGTCATTTTCTGCTGGAAACCAATGTCCAGTAAGTCCATACGGTTGTAGTGGATATTGAAGTCCGGTACAGACGAACAACACGCAAAAATACACACAAAAAACATAAAAACCGTGCACAGGTAGGGAGAGCTTGTAGCCGCAGCCGTTGTAGTAGAATTGTATATAGTAGGGTTTTCCAGAAGAAAAGGTAGAAGTAAAAGCAGAAGTAGAAGGCGGAATATGGCGTTTGACCGACACGATGGCATCTGTCACAATCTGGATCGGCTGTGACGTCACATGCAAGATCTCTATAGAACTCAAAATCGTATTTTTGCGTGCGCACACTGATTAACAGCTTTCAGCTCGAGAAAGCTTTCATTTCTTTCAGAATTGTAACTGAGATAAACATGAAGTGAAATGAAGTTTTTGCTTCTTAAATTAAATTGTCCTGTTACCTGAGCTCAAATTCCTAACGCTTTCCTATTGATCATGCCCAAGCCAAGATGCAACATCCTCCTCTTTATAAATTAACACGTTTACTTATACATGATATAAACCAAATATACAACTCTATGTTCTCAATTATAATATAATTAGAAACAATTACGAGTTGAGTCTATTAAAAGAGCTTATTTTCCTGGGAGGTCTACTCCCAGGAAAATATCTTCTGCTCACTTAACTATTCACAGTAAGAGATATTTTCAGTAAGGGTGCCCAAACTTTTGCATGCCACTGTACATGTTCAAGGGGCGGAGTCACACCTCATATCCAGCTCCTCCTGCTTGAGCAGAGTGGAACCAAATGTTCAGTGGGTGGAGACCACGCACCGTTTTAGTCCGTTGCTGATAATTGAGTATAGGAGACGTGAACTCAGGTCTGACTCCACCCCCTGGATTTTAGGTTCAACTCCACGCGGGTAGAAGGAGGGGCTTGATCAGACCTAACTCCACCTGCAGCAAGGACATCACCTTTTGAGGAATGTCTGTGAACATGTTCAAGTATCTAAGTTCCCTCAGCACAGTTTTACCTGAATTGAGTCAGCCTCTCTCTCTCTCTCTCTCTCTCTCTCTCAGACTGAATGATAAAATGAAGAAGAAGAGCATCACGTCGTTTGAGAGAGACGCGACTATGTCGTTTCTGACCACGCAGTTGGACTACAGCGGCTTTAACAAGGCTGACATGGTGATCGAGGCCGTGTTCGAGGATCTGGCCATCAAGCACAGAGTGCTGAAGGAGGTGGAAGCTGTAAGTGTTTCTAACTTTTCATACACACACCGCTTTCGTCTTGTTGATACAAATGGGAATAATAGATGTGTGCGCGCGTGCACAGGTGACCCCTCCACACTGCATCTTTGTCTCTAACACGTCAGCTTTGCCCATCAGCGACATCGCTACCGTCAGCACCAGACCTGAGAAGGTGAGTAAAAAGCCAAAAAAAAAAAAAAAAAGTGTGTTTAAAAATAGAATAAAAGTGCGGTCACTAAATAAAACAGCGTTGCATTAATGTAAAAGTAATAATCGTGAAAAATTGCTCTGTGTGTGTGTAGGTGATTGGGATGCACTATTTCTCTCCAGTTGATAAGATGCAGCTGTTGGAGATCATCACTAGCGATAAAACCTCTAAAGACACGACAGCGTCGGCTGTAGCTTTCGGCCTCAAGCAGGGCAAAGTCATCATCGTCGTGCGGGTGAGTGTGTCCGTGTACGAGTGTGTCTGAGAGTCATTACGTCATCTCATCACATACAATGTTTTTGTCCCTCCGTTTCTCCAGGACGGGCCGGGATTCTACACGACCCGCTGCCTGGCTCCGACCCTTGCCGAGGCGGTCCGAGCACTGCAGGTTTGTTAGTGTCAATAAATTAATGACGATCATCCAGAATCTCACACTGTGAACCACTTAAACCCCACCCCTTTACCTTTCTGCAGGAAGGGGTGGGGCCTAAGAAGCTCGACACCTTAACGACAGGTTTTGGGTTTCCCGTCGGCTTGACAACCCTTGTGGATGAAGTCGGGGTCGACGTGGCTGCTCACGTGGCAGAGGATCTTGGGAAGGCGTTCGGATCGCGGTTCGGGGGCGGGAACGTGGAGGTGCTGACGAGCATGGTGCAGGAAGGCTTCATGGGTACGAGAGCGTCGCAAAATAAGAACTAAACTAGTAACAGAAAATCTGGTTTAATTGTGCGCGTGTGTGTGTGTGTGTGTCCGTCCGTCCATCCAGGTCGTAAGTCGGGTAAAGGCTATTATGTGTACGGAGCCAAATCAAAGGATAAGCAGCTGAACTCAGGAACTGAAAAGATTCTGAAGAAGTTTAAACTGGTGGCGCCCCCTGCTGTGTAAGAGCTGCACACACACACACACACACACACACACACACACACACACACACACACCTCTCAGAATATAGAACATGCTGCGAGAGGGAAAATAATCAACGTGGGGCCATTATTAAAAAATGTTCTGTTTCCGGTCCACCGGCCGGGTGAGTGCCGTTTGTGCGGTTGAAATTTTTTTTTTTAACGCCGGTTTTTCGACATTTTTTTCGGGCTCGTAAATCTAAAATCGAACTTGACATTTCCGCATTCCCAGGGCTTTCCACTAAGGCTCGTACTAGCCAGCCATGACAAATAAGTAGCCAGCCGGGGGGAAGTAAACACAAAATAAACTCCTGTGCACGCAGTTCCCAGGATTAAATGTATTTTCCACAGACCATTTATTTATTCACTTTACTCAAATACAAAGTAAAATGGCAGTAAATCTTCTTTCTTTTCTTGCGTATTGCATCATGAGGCGTTCCTGGCTTGTAAATCTCTTATTTTCGGTGCAGGACACATTCACGCAGCTGAGCATGCTATGAATTAACAACGACAGCGGTCTGCAGTGGCGGCTACACAATTACACACTCGGCCAACATTTCTCCATTTGTGCAAATACACTCCAACCACTCAGTTTGGTTTCATTTACAACCAGCGGTGTCTTTTGATGCCAGCACGTAATTGAGCGAGAGAAGACTGGTTTACCGGAGACAAAATAAGCGTTATCTCTGCTTCTGTTCCCTCCGACGGCCCCGACACACTACTGCCTCCGCCGAGTGCGCGCGCACTCTGAACTGAATCAGCTCTGCGCATGCGCCGTGCGGCACAAAAAAATGGCAGCCACCATGAAGGAAGGAGATCCGGAGTTTTAAATTTTGCTTAAGTGTGAAATCGCAAAATGGTATTCTAGCGAACAACAAAATAGTAAAGATTCAGAAAAACAAATCATTCAGTGATCATTTTAATAGTGTAATTTCATCCGAACTAGGCCTAACGCTCGATTTAGAACTACAAAAAGTCCGTGTGTCGGACATTTTAAGTACCTTTGTAAAAGTTTTGCAAATGTTGCAGTCAGCATTTAAAATGCTAACTTAAAGTTTTTGTACAAGTTTCAGTTGATTAAACTGTCATTTTATTAAATGTGTCTGCTTTTGTCATAAAGTACTGAAAGGAAAAGCAAACACAGCATTGCGATTTCTTATCCATCCATATATATAAAAAATAATAAATCCCTCCCTCCCGACTGAAAATTTTTTTGCTCACCTGGTGGACAGGAAACTGATTTTTTTTTTTTTAAGGATGGCCTGGTGAAGCAGCGTTCCTGTTACCACACGCACAAGTTGATTAATTTCCAACACCAGCATGTCCTGGAGTCTTTTATTCCTCTTACACGAGAGCAGATTTCTTACAATTATCGACACCTTAACGATCTTTTGGCCGTTACAAAAGTAGAAAAGACTTTCAGTACGTAAATTGTGCATGGATAATTACTCAAACTTGAACTGGGGGGGGAAATAAAGTCGATTCCCGATTACTTAGCGTATCCGACAGGCATTATTTAAAATTTGTTGAACAGAGACTTGTATTTAGTACAAAATATCTTTTATATAAATATATGGATGTCGGTGTTTACGTAAATGAAGTAATTCTAATGTTTGAGCTGCGTCAGAAAATCTTTTTGCTCCACGAAGTATTGTCATCGATCACGTTTTGTTATTCGTCGTCGTCGTTGTTGTTTGTATTATTTTCTAGTTTACCGATTAAATGTCAGCAGGTGGTCGATATTGTAACCACATGAAAATCCAGGTCAAAGGTTGCATGTCGTTCCTCGAACCAAAATATAAAATGTCTACAGATATTGTCATATGTGGTAGATATTTACAACAAACTGCAAAAAATGTATTTTCTGAATGTTTCAAATCAGATTCCAAACACGATAAACGTTCCATTCTGTTACGAATCAGAAAAAAAATGTATTATAAATCACAGCACTTCTTTTTTTTATTATTTTTTTTTTTTAAAAGTACTTCATCGACTTCAACAATGTTACACAAAGATCGATCCATAACAGCTGTAAACGCCGCTTAATTCCACAGGGTGTCGATGATGGTGGACACCGGTGAAAGTGATCACTATTATCGACACCTCACGCGACTTCTCAAACGCACGTTTCGATCCAAAATGGCGACGGTCAAACGAAAGAGTAAGAAACAAAAAAGTAGGTTTCGACAAGGAGGTCATGAAATATCGGTGAATTTGCTCAGTAAAATCACGTCCGTGTTCTTTCCACCATGCTGACCTGCGATGATAACGTCCGGGTTTTCCGAAAAATTCCTGATCGTCATCAGACGACAAGATCAAAGGGCGAGGCGGGTCTTCCAGTTGATTAATTAACCAGTAATAACTGTTGGAACTAAAACTCAGCTTTGTAAAAATGTTTTTTTTTAATTGGTAAATCTGAAAAGGTGTCAATAAGATTGTTGCTATGGAAACGAGCGCATTAATATAAACGCGTGATGCGCAGCTGCAGTAGTGCCAGAGCTGCTGTGAGAGGAAACTAATCAACACCTTCTGACCAATCAGAATCGAGAATGCAACAAATCTATCGCATTTTAATTTCACTCACAGGTCGCTGAAGACTTTCCAGAACCTTCTTTACGCCATAACATGGTGTAATTAAGCTTCCACGATTCTATTTTATTGGAATTGTGCTAAGTCTTACAGAACAATGCTCTGTGTAGGTCTGGAGATGAGGACATACAGTATCGGCTCACGTCCCGATTTGTCAACGAAGCAGTCCTGTGTCTGCAGGACGGAATTCTGCCCGATCCGGTACAAGGAGACATCGGAGCCGTGTTCGGATTGGGCTTCCCTCCCTGTCTAGGAGGTGAAACACACACACACAATATATATATATTCTGGGTGTATACAGTATATAGCTACACATCCATGCCGTGTCACGTGCTCTCCAGGTCCCTTCCGCTTTGTGGACTCGTTCAGAGCCGATAAACTCGTTCAGAAGATGAGACGTTACGAAGAGGTCTACGGAAACCACTTCACCCCCTGCCAGCTCCTCCTCGATCACGCCAAGGATCCCAGCAAGAAGTTCCACAAGTGAACCTCAGAGGTCAAAGGTTACATGTAACCCGTGGAGCAACCTTTCAGCCTCCATCCTGAGGAAGAACTTTATACCTCTGCATACGTCACGTCCATATATAACCATTTTATAACTTTAGTTCTACTGAGACGAGCGTACGTAGGGAACTGATTCCTGCTTCCACTCGCACACTTTTTTCCTTTTGTTTTCAACTGTCATTTCACGACAGAATTCATCACGCCATTTTGTGAATGTGAACTAAAAACGAAACGCCAAACAGATTTGTAGCAAAAATGCATCTTATGCTCTCTAGAAATGATGAAGTTGCTCAGAAAATCAGCGTTATCTTCAAGTTCACATTTCTACACAAGAAGCTCAATATCAGGAAACGTGAATCGGTGTTTTTGCTGTTTTGAATCCAGCTCGAGAACTAAAGTGGGCATGTCCTAATTCTTGGGAGTGGTTTGCTCGAATTGTAATTAATTCACCACAAAAAAAAGGGAGGTTTTAATGCATTATAGCGAACAGCCAACTTGAAACTAAGTTCACTAGCAAGTTTAACTTCGCCGAACTACCTCGCTAGCTGTTGGCAAAACCGCAACGACACTCCAGAAATTTCTCACAAGATGTAAGATTTAGGAGTCGGGGTTTTTTTTTTTTTTTTTTTTAAATGCTTAAAAATCCTCCCGTTAGCCAGAGTTCTTTAATTTTCTAGCTAACGCAAGACTAGCTACTATATTAGAAAGGAAAAAAGTGGGTAGAAAGTGGTTGCCAGGTCTACTTTCGTTAAAAATCCTCTTCGAATTAATAGCTTGATTGTGATTTGGATTAATAAGATATAAAATTAGGAGCAGAGAAGAAAAAAAAAAACTTGGATTACACAAACATTGCATTTAACCAGAAACGTGTGTGAACATTTTTCGACTTCGTTGTGTGATTTGTCGCTTGCAGAATTGTAGGAAAAAATACTTCCGACATGGATTTTTCTCCCATCGAGAACCTGTTTTCCAGGCAGGAAGTGACAAATTTCAGACAGGAAATTAAGCAAATTGGAGGAAAGTGTTTCATTTTAGGTTTCTTCTTCCTATTATTATTATTGTTGTTAACCAGTTCAACCCTTTTTAAAATAATGTTTTCACTCTGGGATGATCAAGTGATTTTGTTTGCATTTTAAATTACGTTCAACTAAAAAAAAATTCATTTTTAATTGATTTTTTTTTTAATTATTTAAATTCATTGAGCCAGTACTGTATTATATCATCAGTATTTTCTCAAGCTGATGTGTTTTTTTTTTTTTTTCCTGCAAATAAACCCAAAGTTGATTCATGTTTCTGTGGGAATATGGAGCACAAAAGGAATACAGACCTACACTAATGTCATATCATATATATATATATATATATATATATATATATATATATCTCGAACATGCGCCACTTGTAGGGATTACGTAAGGACGGCGGTGTTATAAGACGTCCGTCCAGCTTCGTTTCTTCAACTAACCCATAAATACAGTACGAGTGTGTTTAGCTGCAAAACATTCTCTGCTGAAACCCTGTCATTACACAGCGACTCTTCATACACACCTCACTTTCAAACACAAAAAGCGGTGTTTAGTAAGCATTTAATTACTGTCACCTAATTACAGTGTGTGCGCGTGCATGACTTCACACTCTTCAGACGTCACTGTTTTTATCTCAAGCAAAGCAATCCCCCTAAGGATGAGATTGTGGGTTTTTTTTATGCATCTTAGTGGAGACCAGATGTCCTCACAAACATGGGGAATATCAAAAATATTTGACCTTGAACTTCACGAAAATAGACAAAACATGGTGTTCTGGTTACTGAAGTCATAGTTGTGGTTAGATTTCAGTGGAACGTGCTGACGAGTGTACTCCGAGTGATCATTACCTTATCTTTAAGAATAAACCACAGCAGTAAGATGGCGTTCGATGACTCGGGTGACTTTAATCAATAAATCAACCAATAATCAGTTGAAGTCGAGGTCAGTTTGTAATGCAACAGTAACTCCACTAAAACAGCAACATGTGTGTGTTAGTAAACTCTGATTCTATACTCGGGGGGGCCTTCTAATGCTCAGGGCTGCTATGGATCCTCACTTCCTGTTCAGAGAGGAATCCAATGTTGATCTTACACCAACGTACCTACAGTTTACACACACACGAGCAACAGAATCATAACACCGATGCATCAAAGACAGTGGAAAGACAGAGTTGTCACATTTTGGGTTAAAAAAAAAAAGCTTCCTTAAAATATAGCAGAATTATCCTTTGTTCCATTATGGTTCCTCTAAAGGCACGTCAGTCTAAGCAGTCTGGTGTTTTTAAAGAAAAAAATAAAATCACTAACAATTTATAAACCAGACAGTCTCAAGTAGTGTTTGACATTAGTCCCTATTGGATGATTGTTTTTTTTTTTTTTTAAAGAGGCGTAGTTTTGAGACGGTCTCCAGAAACAATGTCTGTGCAGGAGTGGAGTTTAGAGATGATCCCTAAAGAAGCTAAGTACTGAGTGGTATTTAAATATATAAAATCTTTTCTTAACAAAAAAAAAAAAAAAACACGTACCACACACACAGGTTTATATTTACACACTCACTCTCTCTCACACACACACACAGAGATACTGTTCAGTAGTTTGATGCTGTTCAGCATCTGAGCTCTGAGTGATCTAACCCCACAAAATATATCAGCACGAGTGTGAAAGGAACATACGTGCATCTCTTAATTTCAACACATACATACATACATTCATTCATTCTGACATTAGGCACATTTCCACCAGAGGAACCTTTACCGGAACTCAGGAACTTGTTCCACAGTATATACGTACAGTACTCTTTTCCAGATCACTATTGTCTGAAATTTGGTGTTTCCACCAGAGGACCCTGTTCAGGAACCCTGGAACCCTTTCTCTGGATCTATGGCACTAGTTTACACCACAGGAACCTTTTCAACTCCGAAACCTTAGCCATGTTTCCACAGAGAGGTACCTTATTATAGGTACGCAGTAACTTTAGGCACATTTTCGGTGCACAAACCTACTCAGGAACCCGGTATGTTTTAATTTCCACTAGCTGATTTTAGTTCCTGCTCTACAGCAGGTACATTTTTGCAGACAACTACTACCTGACTTGTTTCCAGCAGAGGAACCTTTCAGGAAACCCAGGAACTTGTTCAGGCATTCTGAATTTTTTAAGCAAGTTTCTACGACAATGAACCTTCTCATGAACTTCCTTTTCAACTAAGAGACTTTAGTGTTAGGGAGGCACGGTGGTGTAGTGGTTAGCACTATCGCCTCACAGCAAGAAGGTTCTGGGTTCAAGCCCAGCGGCCAACGGGGCTTTTCTGTGTGGAGTTTGCATGTTCTCCCTGTGTCCGCATGGGTTTCCTCCACAGTCCAAAGACATGCAGGTTAGGTTAATTGGTGGCTCTAAATTGACCGTAGGTGTGAATGGTTGTTTGTGTGTCATTCCTGTGATGATCTGGCAACCTGCCCAGGGTGTACCCCGCCTCTCGCCCACAGTCAGCTGGGATAGGCTCCAGCTTTAGTGTTTCCATGGAGAAGTACCTTTTTATGAACACATGAACTTTTTTCAAGTACTGTAGGAACTTTTTCAGGAACCCAGGATCTTTAGGATGCACTTGCTGATTTTATTTCCTGGGCCATATTTCTTGCAAACTTTAGTTTATGCTCCAAAGTAGGTACTTTTTTTTTTTTTTACTTTTTACAGACCAGGAAATGTTACAGCAGAGTTTAATGTACTGCTGTTATTTTACATAATCATAGTTCCTGCAGTGGTTCAAACAGAGATTAATCAAGGAACTGTTCAGTGACTCTTTAGCGCCTCAAAAGGTTCAGGAACCTCTGTGGAAATGCACCTTTATTTTTTATATACCATCATGCATAATGGGTTTACTGTTCACAGTACGTGTGTGTGTGCGCGAGAGTGAATAAAGGCTTATATCTTGGGTCTCCAGCCCTTGATGAACTGCATGATCTTTTTGACCTGCAGTTTGGTAAGGCTGAAGTCTTCAGACAGGATTTCTTCAGTGAGCTGGGTGAATATTGACCCATCAATCCTCTCTCGGCTGAACAGGCCAATTACATCGTCTGACAGCCCAATGAAACGTAAGCAGGATGACACCTCCTCCACCGAGAGCCAGCACAGGTCCGCTGGGGGTCGCCATGATAACCCAGCTCCACCTTCTGCGCCCCTCACCAGGGAAGACACGGATGTTTCCTCCTCTAAGCTTTTTAATGGTCTGGGTGGAGGAACCGGACTTGTTTCCTGATTGACTTGAGACTCCTGAGGCGTGGCGCTAGTGAGGTCAGGCATCAGATTGGGAGATTTCCTGCCCGTAGCAAGCCAATCAGACGAAGCATGTCCTGGATTGGCAAAAGGGTTCAGGGCACCAAATGGGGCAAAGCGGCTCTGTGCAGCTGGGCGTGGTCGGGGACAAGTGGAGTAATTTTTGTGGGCAGAGTCTGTGCTAAGGAGGGGTGTGTTTAGAATGTTTGAAGTAAAAACTCCACCACTTCGGGGGTGCGACCAGCAGGCTTGTGCGGGTTGATTAGGGTCAGGTGATACGGAGGAGTCAGAGGTTACACAGTCAGCCCATGTGCAGGGGTAACAGTACAGAGAATAGGAGTCTGGAGAAGGAGAACTACTGCCACTACGAGGAGCAGAGCTGGGGGAGAGAGAGAGAGAGAGAGAAAATTCAACACTGTTCCACATGAATGCTGTGTGTACAGCACTGATGATAGATCTTTTAGGTTATGGACGATGGGATACACCAGTGACTACACTTGGGAATGGACCAGCATACAAGAGGATAGACTAAAGGACAGACCAAGGATTGGACTATCTCCTAGTCTAGAGGATGGACTAGGGGATTGACTACATGACAGGAGAGAAGATGGACCAGGAGTTTGGATAGTGCAAGGACAAAATAATGAGCTGGAGGATGGACTGGGAGAAGAGCTGGGAGACGGCCTAGAGCATGAGTTGGGGTGGACAAAAGGTTGAGCTTGGGGATGGATTAGAATATGAGATGGGTGTTGAACTGGAGATGTGCTGGGATGATCTTGGTGATGAGATGGGGAATGGACTAGAGTATGTGTCGGTGATAGACTGGTGGTTGAACTGAGGGATGGACTAGGGGATGAGCCAGAGGAGGGTGGACTAGAGGATGAGCCAGAGGAGGGAGGACTAGAGGATGAGCCAGAGGAGGGAGGACTAGAGGATGAGCCAGAGGAGGGAGGACTAGAGGATGAGTTGGAGGGAGGACTAAGGGTTGAGGTGGGGGATGGCCTAGAGCATGAGCCAGAGGAGGGTGGACTAGAGGATCAGCTGGAGAATGGACTAGAGCAGGGGTCTTCAATCCTATCCACAAAGGGCCAGTGTGGCTGCAGGCTTTCATTCCAACCAAGCAGGAGCTACACCTGATTTCACTTGTTTAATCATTTCACCCTCGTCTCCAGTCAACAATCAAGTGAGCCTCCAATTTGGCTGTAATGAAAGCCTGCAGCTACACCGGCCCTTTGCGGATAGGATTGAAGACCCCTGGACTAGAGGATGAGTTTGGGAATGGACTAGGGTTTGAGCTGGAGGATGGTGGACTAGAGGATGGGCCGGAGGAGGGTGGACTAGAGGATGAGCTGGGGGATGATCTAGGGTTTGTGCTGGGAGGATGGAAAATAGGATGAGCTGGTAGATGAAATTGGGCTTGAGTTAGAAGCTGGACTAGATGAGCTGGGGATGAACTATGGATTGAGCTGAAGGATGTACTAGAACATGAGCTGGAGGATGAACTAGGGGTTGAGCTGGCAGATGAAACAGAGGATGAGCTCGGACATGTACTAAAGGATGACATGGGGATAGACTAGAGGATCAGCTTGGGGATAAACTGAAATAAAACTAGGAAGTGTGATAACCTAGGGTTTGAGCTGGGAGTTGGACTGCAGGATGATTGGGAGGGTTGGACTAGAGGATGAGATGGGGGGATGAGACCAGGCAGGGTTCAGGTGTTCATGGGTGGACTAGGAGAAGAAACCCAGGATAGGTCAGGTTATTCCCAGCTGTTGTCTCCAAAATCCTTTCAGATTTTGTCCAAAGATCTGTCACAACACAGTGTCACCATTCCCCCCTTAAAACATGTATATTTATACACAACATATATGCATGAATGTATGCACCATTTTATTGTACGTGTGCATTTACCTTTCCTGCAGGCCTGAGGAGTAATAGGACACATTTGGACTGCGTGTGCTTGTAGCTGGAGCTTTAGGGAAACGGGGTGGGACTGGAGGACTGGGAGTGGGGCCTCCAACATTAGCACAGCGGGGTGGAACGGGAGGAGCATTCAAAAACCGACACTCCTCCTTCACCTAGCAGGACAAGGGGAGATTAGTTATGTTAAGGTAGGTGAGTTCAAGAACATTCATCAACTTGTGTTTTCAACAAGATGCAGTCAATTAAACTGTTCAAACGGTCATCCCTGTCCTTTTTTCTCTCTTTTTGGCGCAATACGAGGAGTATCTCGGTCTGGCAAGTCAACAGGATACGATTTAGCATTGTATGAAATTGCATAGAAATAAATGTGATTCAATATTATACAAAACAGTTCAAGCCTGTGAGTACATGTCAAATTTACGTAAACTTTACACAGTCAGACAAAGTGCTCTTTCTCTCTCTGTACGTGCGTGTGTGTGTGTGTGTGTGTGTGTGTGTGTGGCATTGCCGTCTCATCCCCTTGGTAACCCTTTTTCATGACTCACGAAAGAAATGAAGAACAGATGGCAATTTACAGATGATGTTGAAATGTTCTCAGTACAGGGAAAGTTATCTCCTCGTTTGGATCATTTCTTTTCCTCCCCCCAGTTCTTGTCCGGTTCCAACTTTTCATGTACCAAAACAGTGTGTGTGTGTGTGTTGTGAAGTTTTGCTCACATGGATCAGAAGTCCTGTGACGTCTGTTAATCTAAATAATATCTGTCTGCATTTCCTCCTCAGCCTTTTGAGAAAGCTGCCTTCCTGTCCAGATCCACCAGGGAGTGTGTGTGTGTTTTAGTTAACTAAATTACAGGGCCAGAGCAGAAAATTTGCGTGGGAGCAAGCGAGAAAGAGAAAGAGAGAGACAGACAGACAGGGCACCAAAAGGCCATAATTCCAGTTGTCAGAGCTGTAAGCGCTTCTATATAGCTGATGATACAGTAAAGTTTCAACAGCAATGTTTGTGTGTGTTCATGCTCTCTTCCCGTAAGTGTGTGGCCATTACTAGGTCTGTAAAAGCTGTATCAATTATTTAGTCCAGAACTGTGCAGCTTTACGACTCTTTAGAGATCCTGAATTACTGTAGCAGAACATACATGACTGTGTGTGTGTCCCAAGAGTCTTGACCTGTGTTCAAGTGATCTGCTGGTATCCATAATGACTCTTTAGATAAAAGAACATCAGGGAGCGAGAGAGAGAGAGAGAGAGAGAGAGAGGATGAGAAAAGGACATGAAGGAGGAAGAAGAAGCGAGAGCCGGCACAGTCATAAATGCACCTTAAATCTTCTGTAAGGAAGAGCTATTGATTAACAGATAAACCCGCGAATCCGTCTGACTGTAGCGCTGGCTAACGGCTCCATCATCGTTACCGCGGGTGACGAGCGGCACTGCGGTTTTAAATCATCATATAACGTTCATCACGGTCATGTAACAAATGGAAATTGGATGCACGAACGTTTTCAAGCAGGTAAAGATCGGGTGAGAACTTCCTTCCAAGACTACTAGTGATAGGACATGCACGCGGGACGCAGCCAACAATTTTTAAAAATAATGCGATTTCGGGCTGTGTCATTCGGTGTTATATGATTATCAAAAAACTGAATGTTTTCACGAGTCACACAGAGGCCACGCCTTCTTTCCTGGGACTGACAGACTACACAGAGGCCACACCCCTTCCCTTACTTACTGATGACCCACAATCCACAAAAACAACGAGGAGTCTACTCACAGCTTCTGATTTGGGCGGAACAGGGGGTGGAGTCGGTACTCGTCCTGCTTCCATCTGCACCATCGCAACGTGGGTGGAGCCTATTGTACCATCCAATGAGGAAGTGGAATGGAAAGATATAAGGTTGTGCTCAGCTTTGACTGTGCTTTCAGGAACCTCTGCATAGCTTCCTCCACTCTGATTGGCCCAGAGCTCTTCGTAAGGAATTTCCTGTGTCTCTGTGGGCCAATCAGGGGTGACGTACTCTCGCTCATCCCCTTCACCCACCCCCTCCCTCTCTCCATCACCTCCAGGGGGAGTCTGTGTGTCTCCCAGTGAGTCCCTGCAGCCTGGTGTGGGTGTCGGTGTGATGGCTCCACCCCCGTACACGCACAGCGAGAGTCTCTGTGGTGAGAATACGGGATACACTCGTATCCTGCGCGGGCTCACGCACTCCTCGGTCAGGTCCACCTTGACCTCTCGCACAGCTCGGGAATAATCGTCCGGGTCAAAGGTCTCCTGGCAACGGAGCGCGCTCAGCAGCACCGCCCGCTGGTAGACGGGGTCATCACGCAGCAAGCCATCAGGCAGCGTGAACCGCGGCATGTCGTTAAGCAACAGGAAGTGAGAAGGCGTCACTTCCTGTTTGCGCAGGACACAGCAGAGTACCACGGTCCGGCTGACGATGGCGAGCAACTTGTAGCGCTGGCCCTGGCGGATGGTGTGCTGGTCATAGCGGCTGCGAGGTGGAGGTGGAGGATGTGGTGGGACAGCCACGTTGACGGGCAGCCGCACACGTTCGATGATGGTGCGCAGCGTATGCTCGCCAGCCTGCATGCGCAGCTCAAGCGGCGAGCGTGTGCAGAAACGGCCCCGGCACTGCAGCGGCAGCCGCACGCTCTCCCGCGTCCGCTGGTTCAGGCAGATCAGACAGGGCAGCTTGGTGCGGTTGGGGCGTCCTGAAGCTCCGCTCACTCGGCCCAGCCGGCGCAGCAACACGGCAAGGCGCGACTTCTCGCGAGCAGATTGGACACACAGCAGCTCAGCCCGGCCCATCGGAGTCAGCTCATCTCCCGCCTGCAGGGAAAAGTTATACACCTCGCTGTCCTCGCTGAACTCGCCCGACACCACCTGCACCACGAGACAGAGACTGGGGTGAACGATGACAAAAAAACAGACACAGAAGTGAAGCAATAAACAGTACGACAGTACTCCTCAATTCTGCATCAACATTACTGTATTTTCTTTTTTGGAATAGTTGGCGTCCAAACCTCAAGTCTACATTTAAAGGGCATATTCTGGACCAATTTCATGTTTTTTATATGAAAGTATGTCCCTTTACACACTCATCCAGAAGGGTAATTTTGCACAAGGCCATCTGTCTACAGCAGAAAAAAATAAAACAACAAAATGCGTCTGGGAAAATCCCAAGGGAGTCTGGAGCCTGAGTCGTGACGTTACTTGCGGAAGCACCAGCAGGCTGCGCGAGCTTTGCACGGTTTCAGTGCACAGCCTGTGTAGACCAAGCGCTCCCATTTCTCTCTCATTGTCCGGTCTTTTGGGAAACGATGAGTACTAATCCCATCAAGATTGGGGTTGCTACACCCTCCTACGATACATCTGTTAACCATTTTAATAATTACGCGATAACATTGAAGAAATTTGCAGAAAACCACCAGGTCGTTTTCTCATAAACAAACCAGCGCTGACGTAGGATTCAGAGGGAGGCGTCCCGCAAGCGACGTCACGAAAATCAATGTTTGCTGGGAAATCCAAATGCCAAGTTTTTTCAGAGGCGGACCAATTCGCCTCAAATGGCTTGATTTCAACTGAATTTTTCTGGTATTGCGCAAGGTAAAAAAAATTGCGCAAAATGTGACAGATATTTGACCAAAGTTTAATATAAAATAGGAGAATTACATTGATCTTGCTCCTGAATTTACCCATGATATGCACTTTAAAGCTTTTCTGGCTGTCAGATTTTTCAAGTGTAGGTCATAAACAGAATCCCCCGACACCCAATTATTTTTCTTTAGTGGACCGAAAGCTACCAAATTTGAATCACAGACTTCCACTTTTATTCGTTTTTTTAAACAGAACAATTACTGAATTTATCTCCACATGGCTCTAAATTCTCCGCTATTTTTTTCCTGCTTCACCATGACCCAATACAAGATACTACATGATGCCAGCATGACGTGGTGGGCTTTCCTTGTTGGCGCAAGGCATTGTGGGATACAAATTTGAAACCGGAGAGAAAAATGGAGGAATGAAACGTGAAAGACCGACTGCAGTAACGGAAAGCGAGAAGAAGAAAAGACGTTATGTTATATACGAAGGAAAGGAAACGCAGGACCAAACTAATCAATAAAATCGGCGGTCAGCGAGCACCTCGGTGTGAACAGCTGTTCGTTTAGCGACAGAATGACGGAACGGTCAGTGCACGCTCAAAGATAAACCTGTAGATGGCAGTAATCGAAAGGCCATCTGGCTTTAAACTTTAAGCCACGCCCCTTGCCTGAGACTGACCAGTGTGTGTCCTGAGAAAGAAAACGAATCAGTTTCTACATGGAGTTATGACTCTTCTGATGACTTATTTAATAGAAATCAGCGTTAAAGCACAACTTGAACTGAAGACGCTAACAATCACGGCTGTGTCGGCGAGTTCCTGGGTGAAGGGGGGAAATTAAATAAATAAATAATGTGTGAACTATTGCTTTAAAAATAGTCTGTTGTTCTTCAGCGGTAACTAATCTTTGCGCCCAGGCTAATCGTGCTACTTAAAGGAGATATGACTTGGCAGTATATTTAGCCACACTCAATTAAAATACATCTAAAACCTAATTATAGGTCATAAAGTTTAGACTGCTGGTAAACAGAAAATGCAGTAAATGGACCAGCAAGGCCATTATTCCACAGATCCAGAGACGGGCCTGAGAAGGCAGAACACACACACAATTACAGTCGTTATAAATAACGGCTGGCTGAAATGTGTCTGCATGTGGAGAGTTTAAAGAAACTCAACCCCATTCATCAAGTGAGGAGTGCAGGAGGCTGTGAGAAACTGCCAGACTGAACTAGAGGAAAGAGGACAAACATGACCTCGCGTACACACACATCCCTAAGTCATCATGACTTAAGTTATTCTAAGCCCCTCTCTCTCGCTCGCTGACACTCCATCAGAAACAGGAAATAAGATTTGTACAGTTACAAGAACACAACACAAGTATGAACCCCAAGCACATGCTAGCCACTACCTTAGCGCTCAGACACTGGTTCTCCCGATACAGCCCGGCTCAAACGGCGCTTACATCCCATAAGAACTCTGACAAATCTCCAAAACAACTACAAATCACATTTCCGGGTATGATGGCGTGAAAGCTGACGGTGTATAAAAGAACACGGTGTTAGCAAAGCTGAGGAAACCGCGTACTGTACGGTATCTAGCTAGTATTAGCTAGCTAATCAGTTGTAGCATAGCAATTGCATTCGTTCTACACAAAAAAAGAACCAAATTTCTGCAACAAGTCGACCATTTTTATGGATCGCAATATACAGGATGTTTGTAGTCGATCAGGTTATGCTTCTTGTTCAGTGGTTGGGAAAAAAAATAGATATATATGGGTCATTCTAGAATTCAGGGTACATTTCACATCCTTTTATTTTCCACAAAAGGAATCTTTATTGAATCAGTTTTGAGCAATAATGCAAATGACGGCAAACTTTCACCAATAGCGATGCTTGATGTACGTTTTAGACCCAATTCATCCATAAAACATTAACTAAACGACTCCCACCCCTCCCCCCACATCATTGGCCGTCTTCGACTTCTGATTCATCCATTCAACTCCAATAAACAGGAAGTGATTCGGTCAAACAATCTGTTTTTTGAAGGGCTTATTCTATTAAGTGCTATAAAACCAATTGCATAGAAAGTCTATTTTCTGGATTATGTGCAATTTCAGTCAAAAATATATATTTTTATTCGTCCCAATGTTCTTGTCAACTGTAAAACTGCATAAGATCGGCAAAGACTTTTAATAATGTGCATGAAACCCGCACCGAGTGATGTCACTTCCTCTGGTGGGAAACTTCAGAAAGGCGGTGAGGTCTATTCTGTTTCTCCTCTCATTAATTTGAACAAAATGTTGAGGATTTTACACCGATAGTAGATTAATTATTCGTCAACTCTGTTACTGTGATATTGGACTGAATATCAGTCTAACTTTTTTTTTTTTTATAAAAACAATATGATTAAAATCCATAAAATTCCGTTTGTATACGTGTCATGTGGTAGCTAGTTTGAGGTTAGCGTGTGGAGTTAAGATACAAAATGGTGGGAAATGTCAACTCCGTTATCGTCAATTCTGCTATCCAGCAATTTGGATTTATCATATTTTTGACACGATTTTTAATGATATTTTACTTAAAAGTAATCTGGTTAGTTGGAGTCGAGCTTTAGTTCACACTCAAAGCGAGACGGCCTTTCGATTTCATAAAACCTGTGAAATTTAGTTCCCTCTGAAATGTGTTCATTGTGATAGATGTTTATTTCTGTAATATCTCACAAAATATCAGGCCGTTCTGTGGCTGGGAAGTTATTTAATTTGAGGGGATTAAAGCAAATAACGTGCATGAAATCGCTCGCTTCGTGCAGTCAAAAAGACAGAGGAAGTCCGTGTGCGCATGCGCAGGTCTACCTTTGAGCGTGCACTGACAGTTCCATCATTCTGTCGCTAAACAAATAGCTGATCACACCGAAGTGCTCGCTGACCGGTGATATTTATTAGTTTGGTCCTGTGTTTCCTTTCCTTTGTATATAACGTAACGTCTTTTCTTCTTGCTTTCTTTCCGTTACTGTAGTCGGGCTTTCATGTTTCGTTCCTCCATTTTTCTCTCCCGTTTCAAATTTGTATCCCACAATGCCCTTGCGTGAACGGGGAAAGCCCACCACGTGATGCATGACATAGTATCTTGTATTGGGTCATGGTGAAGCAGGAAAAAATAGTAGAGAATTTAGGGCCACGTGGAGATAAATTCATTCATTGTTCTTATTAAAAAAAAAATAATAAAATTGGAAGTCAGTAGTTTTTGGTCGACTAACAGAAGTAATTGGGTGTCAGGAAAATTCTTATGACCTACACTTGAAAAATCTGAAAGGCGGTCTAGCTTTAAAGGAGCAATAAAATTAAAAGCCAATAAAATTGTTTCTGTTTATACACATGCACTACTTCTAGTGAGACGACATTTTTATTAGCTATAAATATATAAGAAATTAGCTATAAAATAGCTAGTTCTCTCTTATTTTGTGTTCATTCTAGTCAAGATTTACCTCTCAAAAAAATGGCAACTTTATTCAAATAAAAGTGAACAGATTTAGTTTAAAAAAAAAAAAAAGCTATAATTTCTAGTTCGCAGAACGTTTTGGGTTTTTTTTTTTCTCCCGATCATAGATGTGGTTATCTACTGTTGCTGTGTTTCTTGCGTTTTAGAGAGCTATATTTAACCTCAACAAATTAAATGATATCGGTTGTATGCGCCAAGTGCAAAACTTAATCGTTTTCATTGTTGTACTGGACAATACATCAGAAATGGAGGTAAAAATAAAAAAAAAATAAAATAAATAAAAGCCAACAGACGTATTGATAAATTTCTCATAAAACACTCTTGTAAAATCTTTGATCACTAATGTAACTTTCATGAGTTTGGCCACATTGTTCAACGTTAATGTCGTATCACAGCTGTGCAAAATGTTCAACCGTGAACGTAGTTCCAGAACAGAAGGTTGTTTTTGTGGATTCGTAGCGGACCTTCATGCTGAACGTGATCGGCTCCATGACGAACACTCGGTCAGGGAAAGTTCCGGCGATTTCCTCAACGCTCGCAAAGTACTGAACCGGCTCCCGGACATCCCGGTCCTGATCCAGCAACTTAAACTTTCCTACGGAGAGAAGGAGAAAGAGATGTGAGAAAAGAAACTTGGAGGTGGTGTAGCATACTCGAAAACAAGTCCACTGGATTCCTGATGACGAGTTAAATACAGCTGTAGGGCACGTTCAAAAAAAAAAAAAAGTTATTCCACGAAATTGAGTCATACATGAGCTGATAGCGCTATAAGCCATTTATGACGAGATTGAGTGGAATAACTGTTCGAGTTTATCCACATTCACTGGATTTTGAGAAACAGAGTATTTTTATTTGTATTTTTTGCAAATTCGATAAATAAAAACTTGATACAAAACGTCCGACAAAATCATTTCCGCTTAGAATGTAAACAAACCAGCGAACTGACACGAGCAATTTGTGAAAAATGTGATAATAATAATAATAATAATTCTTGATTTTAAAAAACAAAACAAAACACATTCTTACCATCATTTTTGTTGCTTTTTTGGGGGGGGTTTGTTTTCAAGCAGAGTTTTTATTTCGTCCTCGGTTGCTTCAGCAACACGCGCCACCATTTTGTTTTTCTCTACTCACGGTATATTAGCTGATAGCCTAGTAGCCAATCAGAGCGTGTGATTGCTCATATCCAGTGAATGTGGATAGAATAATTTTATTTATACTATAGTGCAGCGTTTCTCAACCTTTCTTCAGGTCACAGCACCCTTCAGAAGTACGCAAATTCTCAAGGCGCCCCAATATAAAATGTATGCAGTCACGCTGACCATACGCTGACCCCGGCAGTGACGTTGTGACATGGGAAAGGGGGCCGTGAGACAAATTTTGATGATGCATGAGGCGGCGATGATCTGCATTAGTGTAACTAGCGGTTTTTGGAATTTTAATTCATTTTATTTATTTCAATGTTAAAATATATAATTTTCTGACAGCACCCCTAATGAAGCCAGACAGCACCCCGGTTGAGAAAGGCTGCTATAGTGCACGTACAGTTCAGTGAGTTTACAAATACAGACATGGATGTCATGGCAATTGTGGTCAATGATTTATTTTCCTGTGGCAGAATGATTGTACATCAAACAAGAATTTGGTGCACAAGTTTTAATTTATTTGCGGTTTTCTCATTCTCATTATCTGTAGCCGCTTTATCCTGTTCTACAGGGTTGCAGGCAAGCTGGAGCCTATCCCAGCTGACTACGGGCGAAAGGCGGGGTACACCCTGGACAAGTCGCCAGGTCATCACAGGGCTGACACATAGACACAGGCAACCATTCACACTCACATTCACACCTACGGTCAATGTAGAGTCACCAGTTAACCTAACCTGCATGTCTTTGGACTGTGGGGGAAACCGGAGCACCCGGAGGAAACCCACGCGGACACGGGGAGAACATGCAAATTCCGCACAGAAAGGCCCTCGTCGGCCACGGGGCTCGAACCTGGACCTTCTTGCTGTGAGGCGACAGCGCTAACCACTACACCACCGTGCCGCCCTGCGGTTTTCTGAAAAGGTCAAAAATACACATTCAGCATACCTACCAAAACTCACAGGCCAGGCAAGGAGGGCATTAATCAGACACCAAACAAAGACACCAAAGATAACACTGAAGGAGCTGCAAAGATCCACAGTGGAGATGGGAGTATCTGTCCATAGGACCACTTTAAGCCGTACACTCCACAGAGTGGGCGGGGCTTTATGGAAGAGTGGCCAGAAAAAAGTCATTGTTTAAGAAAACATGTTTGGAGTTTGCCCAACAGCATGTGGCAGACTCCCCAAACACACACATGGTAGAAGATTCTCTGATCAAAAGAGACTAAAATTGAACTTTTTGGGCATCATGGGAAACGCCACGTGTGGCGCAAACCCAACACCCTGAGAACACCATTCCTACAGTGAAGCATGGTGGTGGCGGCATCATGCTGTGGGGATATTTTTCATCTGCAGGGACAGGAAAGCTGGTCAGAACTGAAGGAAAGATGGATGGCACTAAATACAGGGCAATTCTGGAGGAAAACCTGTTTGAGTTGGCCAGAGGTTTGTGGATGAAGGTTCACGTTCCAGCAGGACAATGACCCTAAACATACTGCTAAAGCTACACCGGAGCAGGATTACCAAACATCCTCTTTTGCCCGGACGTGTCCACTTTTTACATCCTGTCCGGGGTGGTTTTATAAATTCATGAAAATGTCCATTTTTTCACAGGACCATTAAGCGTGTACTTAAATTGACTGGCGCTTTGCACAGAATACTACGGTACTTTGTTGCGTGACGTAACTCCCGAGAGGCTGCCTTGTGGGCGGCTCTGCGACGCGCGCACACAGAAGGAGCAGAGCAGACAGCGGAGCAGCATTGCACACAAAATGCCAAAGCGAAAAAGTGCAGCTTCACAGATGAACTGCAAAAAAAAATTCCCACGTACTGTCCTGGTCGGGACAAGTGGGAGGCTGAGTGCACCGTGTGCAAAGCTGGCACATATGTTTCAGTGTCTAATAAAGGTGCTGGAGATCTCAAAGCTCACACGGACACCGAAAAACATAAAAAAGCTGTGCGAGGTGAGAGTTCTTCTGCAAAGTTGACAGAGTTCTACTTTGTTAGACCTGGGAAAACAGAGGATGCTGTAAATGCAGCGGAAGGTGCGATGGCATTTCATACTGTGAAACACCATGACAGCTACAGGTCCATGGATTGCACCAGTACCTTGCTAAAAAAGTCATTTCCAGACTCATTTTCAGACACATATTGAATAACTGTGCTCATCATGGGGCAGACACAATAGATGTTGACCTTGAGAATATCATGTTCAAAATCTACCAGTACTTCCACATCTACACTGTGCGCATGGAGAGCCTGAAGGAGTACTGTGATTTTATTGAGACTGATTACAGAAGGATGCTCTCTCACAGCAAGACAAGATGGCTGTCATTGTTCCCAAGCATTGAGAGGATGATACAGATGTTTCCAGCTTGAAAGGCATGTTTTCTGTCTCAGCAAAAGCCACCCATAGTACTCAAGAAGTTTTCTGAAAACAACTTCGCTGAGGGGCGGCACGGTGGTGTAGTGGTTAGCGCTGTCGCCTCACAGCAAGAAGGTCCGGGTTTGAGCCCCGTGGCCGACGAGGGCCTTTCTGTGTGGAGTTTGCATGTTCTCCCCGTGTCCGCATGGGTTTCCTCCGTCCAAAGACATGCAGGTTAGGTTTACTGGTGACTCTAAATTGACCGTAGGTGTGACTGAGAGTGTGAATGGTTGTCTGTGTCTATGTGTCAGCCCTGTGATGACCTGGCGACTTGTCCAGGGTGTACCCCACCTTTCGCCCGTAGTCAGCTGGGATAGGCTCCAGCTTGCCTACGACCCTGTAGGACAGGATAAAGCGGCTAGAGATAATGAGATGAGATGAGACTTCGCTGAGATCTACCTCTGGCACTCATGTCTGTGTTCCACACCCACATTCAAGAAATGGAACAGGAGAACATGTCCATAATGGAACAATATCCACACCATTCTTCTTCAACGCAAGAGCAACAACTTCATGTCCCTTAAAGTTAAGGGACTACTGGCACAAAAGCGCAAAGATGGACTTGGTAAGGGCTGCGAGCAGTTCTGTGCTGATGTGCAAGGCCTGTACAGTGCATGTCTGGACTATCTGGAGAAGTGGATGAGTCCCATGGAAGAGTTCTCGACATTCATGTGGATGGATCTGAGTGAGCCACCAAACTGGAATGATGTGGAGGCCTGCATCAAGTACCGAGGAGAGAAAGGGGTGCCAGTTGATGTCGTCAAGTGTTTTGACCAGGTCACCAATCTGAAGAAATTCACAGAAAGGTGCAACAGTGATAAGGAATTCAGTGGCCTGCAGGTGCACCAGAAGTGGACCAAATATTTTGAGAAGGCAAAAAGCATTGCATGTTACTCAGAGCTACTGAAGATTGCACAGTTTGTCTTTGCACTTCCCTCTCACAATGCAAAATGTTGAGAGGGTTTTCTCACTGATGCGGAGCCAGTGGACCAAGGAGAGGAACCAGCTGTCTGTTGAGTCACTGAAGAGGATTCTATTAGTGCAATACAATTTCAAAGACACTTCTTGCAAAGACTTTTATGCTTATTTGTTGAGCAACCGAAAACTGCTGGGAAAGATCAGCTCAATCCAAAGACATGCAGTTAGGTTGATGTGGGGCGGCCTTGGGCTGAGGTGCCCTTGAGCAAGGTACCGAACCCCTGACTGCTCCCCGGGCGCTCTGTTGTGGCTGCCCACTGCTCTGGGTGTGTTCACTGCTTCAGATGGGTTACATGCAGAGGATGAATTTCCGCTGTGCTTGAAGTGTGCATGTGACAAAGGTTTCTTCTTCTTCTCTACAAAATATGGTCACCCTACACTGGAATGGTTTAAATGTTTCCCTTTACATGTCTTGGAAAGCCCAGACCTCAATCCAATTGAGAATCTGTGGCATAACTTGAAGATTGCTGGACACCAACGCAACCCATCTAACTTGAAGGAGTTGGAGCAGCTTTGCCTTGATGAATGGGCAAAAATCCCAGTGGCTAGATGTGCTAAGCTAACAGAGACACACCCCAAGAGACTTGCAGCTGTAATTGCAGCAAAAGGTGGCTCTACAAAGTATTGACTTTGGAGGAGGTGAATACCTACCGTATTTATCCTTATAGAAGCGCCCTCCCTATTTGACGCGCCTCCACGATTTACAGAGCAACAAGCACAAGTACAGTTTAGTACCCTTTCTGAGAGTGTACCAGCTTTCATGCACATGCTAGTCTTTTAAATAATAATAATAAAAAAAATTAAAGATGCCTTGCTCCAAAATGTCGATACTAAAAGTGTTTCCACCTGACTGATAAGCACAGGTCTAGTTAGTATGCTTTGTTTTTTTTCTTTTATATACGTGTGAGAGAACAGGAGTGAGGACTCAGGAAGATCACGAAGCGTCTCAGCTGCTCTGACTCGGAGACTAGGTTATGGATTAATGATGGCCTAATTAATTCCTGATAGACACCAGCAAGGTTCTGTGTTTGATTCCATACATACACACACGACTTCCACATGGAAAAGGGAACGAGTTGCCTTGTTATCTCTACGCCGTCCTGTTTGCCTGCTTTTCCTTCTGTTTTGATGCTCAGCTTCACAGATTTAACCCCCCCTTCCCCTTTCTGCTCTCGGGACGGAGAAGGCGAGGAAAGCCGCGCACAAACAGTAAACTCCAGCTTTTATTGTTTGATTAAAGTTTTGCTATGGCTTTCATTCCCCCCGCAGACGTTTCTTTTCCCCTTGGCGCAACACAGCCAATGCTCTGAATGGACGACATTTTGTTTTGTGAGCTCATAAACATCGACGATGACGTGAATTGTGACATCACTACAAATAGTTTACTTACCAATGTTATCCTTATAAGCGAGCTGGACATTGTTTAATTGACTTTTTGGACATATAACTGTATTTTCATGTGTTTCAAAATAAATGTTTTAAATTCCGATGATTTTGTCATGTTCGATTTTTGTAATTTAAGGGTCGAAATTGACGCTCCCCCTTCATGTTTTGCATCGCGCCCGGGCGCGTTTATTAGGATAAATACGGTATGCACACTCCAGATTTCTGTTTTTTTTTTTATCTTAATTATTGTTTGTGTCACAATAAAACAACAAATTTCACCTTTAAAGTGGTCAGCATGTTGTGTAAATCAAATGGTGCTAACCCTCCAAACATCCATCTTAATTCCAGCTTGTAACGTGACAAAACAGGACAAACACCAAGGGGGATTCAAGGCGCTGTAGATAGATAGATGGATAAACCGAGAACCAGAAAGAAAGACAGACTGACAGATAGATGAGAAAATCGAGAAGCTTTATAACCTGTTGAAACACAAAACTGAGTGAGACGGAGAGGGGGAGATATCGTCATTCTTCCCGAGCGCTATAGAAACCTCTCATATTCACTCTCTCTCTCTCACACACACACAAACAGAGCTTCTCTTAAACCAGGGACCCGGGTGTATTTGTCTCCTAGCAACACTGCTTTATCCCTGCCAACACACACACACTGGGCTGTCTCTGCTGGTGGAGATTCCTGCAGTCACTCTGTTCTGCTGAACCTTTCAACAATTCGATGTTCTCCACACACACACACACACACCTCTGCAATAAACTTTAGGAAAATCCAGACAGACCGGAGAAACTTTTACGAAAGTCTCATGCACTCTAACTCCAACAAATTCGCTCGACACCACATCACAAGGCCTCGTCTACTTCCACATCTTTCGAAGAACACATTAAATTAGCTGTCCCAACAAACGCAAGTGGCTTTTCATGATTTAAAAAATTTCCGAATCATATTTTAATCAGGGCTTTGAACCGGTTCAAGGAACGAAAACGAAAACCGGGAACTTTTTCTATTTCACATGGAACAGAAACGAAACCAGAAACTTTATTATTTTTTATGCTCCGGAACAGAAACGCTTATTAAAAATAATGGTAACCGGTTAATACCGGTTTTTATTTCGTTCCTCAAAGTTTCCATGGCCTACAAATAAAAAAGTCATTCTTCTCCTGCGCAAGTTTCTATGACCCGCTGGGGTTCACTTCCTGTGTGACGTTCGCTGACTGAATGGAGAGAGCGGGAGGGTGGACTACTATCACGTCTCCACATCTTAAATAAGAGATAAATATTGCAGTCTATCGTTATTCAAAAACGTCAATTTCAAACACGATATCAATATATTTGTCCACGTTAATGAGAGGCTCGCGAACATTAAATGACGTTAACCTCTGTTAGCCTATCAATGCATAGGGCCTGACTAGCCTTTGGTAACACACTAAACGAATTCTCTTTCATTTTTGGCACTTTTTCTGTTTGTGTAGATGGGAAGACATACTGAGAATCCAAATCGCCAACATTTGAAATAATAATTGTTTTGAATTATTTCTTGTCTTATTTAATGAAGGTTGTAATAGAATTAGCCTACATTTGGCTTAAGCTGGATGAGACAGAGACATAATTTTATAGCCATTTGTTAAACAGCTGACAGGGAACGTAATTAACCGTTCCGGGAACGAAATTTTTTTGTTCTAACCGGTTCAGGAACGTCTATTTAATGGTGGAACCCAAAACCGGAAACGTTAAAATTCCGTTTCTGTTCGGAACGAACCAATAGGAAAAAAATTCTGGTTCAAAGCCCTGATTTTAATTCCAGAATGACGATGCGAAACTGTTTTTTTTGGGACCTAATTAGCACGGTTTACCTAACACACAATAATCACAGTCACGTCCTGTTCTGGTTCGACTGTCTGTTTCTGTCATTACGGATTTATCCTGTGTTCAAAGCCATGCTGCTTTTGGAGTTGGAGGTGTTTGTTTTTAGCTAGTCTGCGTTTCAATTTTTAGCCAAATGCAGCATTTAAGCTTAGCCACGCCCTGGTTTGGACATTGCTCCGCCCCTTCACCTGTAGGTCTCTCATTACCCTGTGTAACCTTGTGTAAGTGTACGCGCGCACACAGAGCGCTTCCCATTACTTTCTCCTGAATCAGGGATCCCTCCCTGAAACATTCCCGGGGTTTGCCGTCTACTTTGTCCGCTGTTCGTTCCTGTAGCGACCGCTCGCGTGGTGTGAAGTTTCAGGCAACATGATTTGCTCAATCTGCTAGACATCGCAGACACTCCAATACTTTCAAGCAAGTCTGATTTCTCTGTGTAAGGCAAACCCTTTACGACGAGTAGCAAGCACAGACATGAGAAACTGCAGAGCCTGCGCAGTTTACCCTGAATCCAGTTTATCAGCCGTTTTTTTTTTCTCCCTTTTTCCGGTTGAGAGGACGCTGTGCGCATTTTGGCTGCCGCTTCTCACCAGGGTTTATTCTTCTTTGTGTGTTTGTATAGTTTGATGTTTGTTTATTGGTTTGAAGGTTTTGTCTGACGGTTATAGCGTAGTTCCAGACCCAGTTTTGGGCATCGGTTCTCTTCAGGCCTTGTGCTCCTCGCTATGGACTGCGGTGAGCTCGTTGCTCTTTTAACATCGGGGTTGTCCAGCGCTCTGTGCGGCGGGGCTTCTGTGCTTGGTGCGGCGTTCTGAGCGATGTTGCCCGGTGGTGTCGTGGCGGCTGTGCGGGACTTACTTTCGTGCGCATTTTGGTGGGACCGTGGATGGCTACGCCTCTGGAATTACATCCTGACCCTCTTTTGGTGGACTTTTTTTTTTTTGGTAACTGTAATGCGATTGTAACTTGGGTGTGAGAAAGGCACTATATAAGTTGAACTAATTATTATTATTTATCATCATCCATCTGTATACCAGAGCAAGGATATTGCTTTTCCCAAATGGACAGTAAAAATAAAAACAATTCCTAGCAGTCTGGTAGTGTACAGTATAAAAATAGCTACACTGTTTGCACTATAGCTCCAGTTCTCTTTGCAGAACAGACATGGTATCTCTACAACCAGTCTTTCCTCGACATTTTCTCTTATTTCTCGCTTCTACGTTTCCGTGAGAAAGTGGGAATCGGGGATCTGGCGTGCTTCGGTGGAGATCTGTCCAGGTCAAAGATCACACAGCTTTGTCTGCGAGCGATCATGTCGCATACACACCATTACGCCCACCGTGTGCAGGATCAGCGATTCTGAGCGTCATGTAGCGTGTACTCGGCTTTACACCCAATATCCTGTTTACGCACTACACAAATGGTGTTGTTTATAATATTAGATCTGCAGCAGCTTTGAGGTCGACAACGATATTGTTTAGTTACTGAAGTCCACACACAAACGTACGGTCGTGTCCTCTTACCTGTTTTCCTCTCCTAAGTCTGGCTTAGCTAACTGTCCTTCTAGGATAACGTTATCTTATAGTGTTATAGCAGGTCAGCATTTTATTTAAATAGAGGGGGAAAAAAAAAGAACTCCGACTACTTCCTGTTTACTATCCCGCAAACAGCCATCTGCTCAGGAAAAAGCAGCACAAACCAAAGCAAGGAAAAAGATTCAACTGCAGGAACAGGCTGAACTTCGTGTGTGTGTGTGTGTGTGTGTAGCAGGAACAATGTTCAGGAGACCATTTGTAATCCCTTTTTTCTTCTTTTTGTCTGGCTGTCTCGCTCTGTTTCCTTCACCGTCTCGATGTCTCGGTGTCTCTATTTGAGAACCAGTCTCTATGGACAGCTTATTACTCTCTCTCTCTCTCTCTCTCTCTCACACACTGCAGAACAAGATTTTCAGAAGGCAGTGATGAGATTTATACACACACACACGGGTAAGTGTTCGTGTCCAACTGAGGGTCAGTGTGTTAGCTGGGAGCAGATGGAGAGTAACGTGAAAGTGTTTAGCTAGTTGACTACAACAGATGGACTGTGTGTGTGTGTGTGTGTATATAACTGTGTGCAGACGCAGCAAGAACCTCCAATCGTCTCCAGGGAAGAGTGGATTAGGTTACTCTCCTCTTGCCCTTCTCTTTTTCTCCCTGTTCACTCTTGCTATCATCATCATCTAACCATCTATCTATACATTAGATTCCAACATCCACAATTCAGTTCATCTCCCACAACGCTGCTGAATTCTGGATTCTGATTGGTCAGAAGGTGTTGATTCATTTTCTAGAACAGCAAGTCTGACAGTAGCACAGACTGACGTTAACGCACTAGTTCTGATACGTTATCGTTTCTATAGTAACACCCAGGTTTGTAGTGCTCGAGTCCGACTCGTGCCATAATTTTAAGGACTCGTGACTTGGACTCGTGCGTTAACTGCATTCGGACTCTGATTTTTTTTTTTTGTAACGTGCCATAATAATTCAGCATAAGATATTTATATCTACGTTAATTTTTATACTAATTTCATGCTAGAGAACACAGATTCAGCTGTTTATACGTCATGTTCAGGAACAAACTAACGTTAATGGCGCTAAAATGCCTGGAGAGAACGCCGCTAGGATTGTCCGCTTTGCTTATACGGACTTCTCGTGCAGTGGGAAAAAATGCACTGCTGTGTGTTCCATATGTAGAAGAACTATCGAGGAGTCGATGGGGATGACCTCAAACTTCAATCGTCATTTGGCAAGACCACACCCAGAGAAGGAAGTGACACGCTATGTTCATTGCGCTGTTGATAGTGGGCGGGGCTTGCTGAGCGATGAACAAGCTTTTTATCTGTAGCCTGTTAACTAAAATGGGGCAGTCGAGCAGGAACGTTAGTCCAACACAGTAGTAGAGACGGTTTCACATAAAGGCAGCAACAGACACCGTCAAATGGTGCGGTTGGAGTCTTGTTCTCGGACTCGACTCGAAATTTTCTTTAATTACTCAGACTTGAACACTGGGGACTCGAGACTGGACTCAGACTCGAGGTTTAGTGACTCGACTACAACACTGGTAATACTTCGTTCATAATAAACAGCTTCAAACAGGTGTTGAATGAAGTTTTCTCTAAGACGATGTTTGTTCAACGTTTTATGGAAGGAGTCTCCAGTGTCAATGCTTTGTAACAGGTATAACCATAATCACTGAGTAACTGCTGTGGCAAAAAAGGAATAAAACACTTCAGGACATGCTGTCAAAGGAAAATATCAGCAAAAACTAACCTTGATCACATCACCATCATTGATTAATTTCCTAGAGCCCAACCTTGAGTGTGTTCTTCTGTAGCAGATGATGAACTGGACCAATACGCTGTATTATAGGACATAAGATGTGTAAAAATCACCAATGACATCACAATGCTGGTCAAGTCATCACTGCCATCAGCTTCCTCATCACTTCTTTGATCAGCTTCAAATCTCAGACTACCAGGCTTAGACCACAACATGTACGAGCACCTTGAAAATTATTACCACCACCATCATCATCATCATCTGTGTACAGCATGGCAGACTGAAGGACACTGATGATCTCATCCCTGCCTCCCTCCCTTCCTCTCTCTCGCTGTCTCACTTCATCCCGGCGTCTCATTGACGCCGGAAACCCTTGTAGGTGATCTCATTGGTCACGTGACCTCATGGTGCCGGAGACGGGTATATTGGGTAACGGTGCTCCCAGGAGACGAACTTCAGAGTGTTTTGAATTTGGTATTTCGGAGCGGAATTTCAGTGGAATGGGAATGATGTCAGGATGAAGTCATGCCGAAGTTGACTTTGTGAATGAGATAACTGATGCCGGAAACCCCACTGATTAACACATTACACACACACTTGCTGATATACACACACAAATGGCTTCCGTAGGTTTTTGTATTAATGGCATGGTGATGATACCATCTCCTTCCTTCTTCTCTCTACTTGACTCACCACTTGACTGACCTCTTTGTGTGTGTGCGCGCACGTGTGTATTTCAGAAACAGCAACAAGGGAATATTTTGGGTTATATAACACGACCAATCAGGACCAGTGAGGCGATACACCAGAAAGATACACACACACACAATGGCCAGGTCACAAAGTGTAGCAAACATGTGTGATGTTAAGTGCTCTAATAGAACAATCGATACACTGTTAGCAAGCATCAATGCCATTTCCCACACTCTGCCTCTCTCCTCTGTGTGTCTTCTCATTCATACTATTTATAAATCGACATTCAAGATTAAAACTGGATGTCACGCAACATCGGTGGTGTCTTCCATGTTTTTAGTAAACAATGGACATGAGTCAAAATTGCAGCATTCCTCAAGGCTGAATTCTAGGACGTTTGCAGTTCTTGATTCGAGTGTTTATATCAGGCTAAGTGCATCATCATCATCATCATCATCTAAGTAGACTTGTATTTTATGTTTTTCAATTTAGAAAGTACAAGAAAGATCCTGATTAGCGTGTGATTAAAAAAAAAAAGCTTTCGCTTAAGAACGAACCGTTGTTTGCTATAACTACAGCCGCCACAATTGATCACTTGGCCAATAAAACTGGATGTCAGGGTTCTATGAAATTGCATCAAACTTCTATTTAACTGATAAATAAGCTATTAGCTTGCTACTACAAAAGGTACATTAGTGCAAAAAATGATTATGCTCTCAATTCCAGTGAAATTCCTGCTGATGGTTAGGCTCATTTCTCATAAAGCACCTTCTGGGATCACTCTCCATGTTTGTGTCTTACCCTGATAGGGCAGCGGGATGTCAATCTTGGGTCCAATGACGTAATGCCCCTCCTCAAGAGAGTGGGCGGTGACTGTAGTCCATTGCCGGCATGAGTGTAACAGGACGACGTCCTCCTCAGACAACCCTTCCACATTTTCACCTACAGAGAAACAGACATGAAGAACAACTCTGCAGAATATGCATCATTTCCACATGTCAAACCGCATCCCTGTAGTCACCGCCTTCAAACCACAACACCATTCTCATGCCACCCCACACATCTGCCCTACCACCATCCCAACCCTATTCCGGCGAGTCCCACCACCACCACCCTATTCATGTGTGATGTATTTCCATCCCCACCTTATCCCTATATACCCCAACACTCTACCCTAACATGATCTCCACCCCATCCCCATGTACTCCAACATCATCCCCCACCCATCCTCACAGTTCTCATCTCCATCCCCTACCACCACTGTCCCCATCTCATCTTCATAAATCCCAACACCATTCAGCACTCAGTCTCCATGCGCCCCAAGAATATCCCCTACCCATCCTCACCTCAAGCCATGACTCATGTGCCCTGGCATGATCTCCATCCCATCTCCATATGCCCCAACATCATCCCCCACCCATCCTCACAGTTCTCATCTCCATCCCCTACCACCACTGTCCCTATCTCATCTTCATAAATCCCAACACCATTCAGTACTCAGTCTCCATGCGCCCCAAGAATATCCCCTACCCATCCTCACCTCAAGCCACGACTCATGTGCCCTGGCATGATCTCCACCCCATCTCCATATGCCCCAAAATCCCCACTCCATCTTCAAGTAAACCCATCCAATCCCCCATTCTTATGTGCCAACACCTTCCCCATCTTAACCTTATCCCCATATACCACACCACCATCTCTATCCCATCTCCACAGTCCTCATCCCTGGCAACTACCCCATCCATGTTTCCCTTACCACCATTCCATTCCCACATGCTGGGGAAGCCATGGCCTAATGGTTAGAGAAGCAGATTTGGGACCAAAAGTTCACTGGTTCGATTCCCTGGACTAGCAGGAATGGTTGAAGTGCCCTTGAGAAAGGCACCTAACCCCCAACTGCTCCTCAGGCTGCTCTGGGTATGTTGTACGTCCCTCTGGATAAGAGCATGTACTAAATGCCTGTAATGTAATGCTGCGTTACTGTCTCCACCTGATCTCCATATACCCCTAAACCACATCCCTACCTACCTCCTCAGGCATAATACTCCGCTATTACCTCATGGCTATGTACCCGGAAACCCATACCCTATCCTCAACATATCACTTCAAACCCAACATTTCCTCTTTTGCCATAATACCATAGCATACTCACCCCATCCCCATGCGCCCCAACTCCTCCTATCCCACTCCAACCTTGCTTGGACCAACACCAATTCTAATCACATTCCTGCATGTCCCAAACCCAAATTCCAATTCATCACCACTTAGGCCCAGTACTATCTCCATTTCTATCTCCATGTTCCCCAATAAAATCATTGCCATTCTCCCCATCTGCATACCAGTGAGTCCCAACCTCATTCCTAACTCCAGCAGTCCCAGTACCATCCACAACACCATTCTCACCACATCCCATGTGCCTCAACCACCAGGCTAGTCCACGTTAAACCCTGCTTTACTACTCTGAATGCAGAGATGACAACATTGACAAATGAAAGAGAGTAGGATCTCCGAGGGTAGTGAGGTGAAGCCGAGCAAAGCGAGGCTTTCTATTAGGCCGAGGGTCCGGAGGCTGCCGAGGCCACCAGAAACCAAATTTCAGAGAGGCTCAGAGATGCAATCTAGGTCATTTTGAGCTACCTTTTGAGGAATATAAATGCAGGGATTACTGTACAGTATAAGCTCAACTATCCAAACTCTCTGGGGAAAAAGTTTGGCTAACTAAGAGGCTATTCAGATAAAAGGGGCTCAGATAACCAAGCTTGTACTGTAATACAGAGTTTCAATAGTTTCATGATCAACAACAAAAGCCAGAGTAAAAGATTTATGTACAGGTCTTTCAAGAACAACAAAAAGACCGTATTTACTTCCTGAGGGGTGGCACAGTGGTGTAATGGTTAGCACAGTCGCCTCGCAGCAAGAAGGTTCTGGGTTCAAGCCCAGTGGCCAGTAGGGGCCTTTCTGTGTGGAGCTTGCATGTTCTCCCTGTGTCTGTGTGGGTTTCCCCCACAGTCCAAAGACATGCAGGTTAGGCTAATTGGTGGCTCTACATTGACCGTAGGTGTGAATGTGAGTGTGAATGGTTGTTTGTCTCTATGTGTCAGCCCTGCGATGGTCTGGCAACTTGTCCAGGGTGTACCCCGCCTCTCACCCATAGTCAGCTGGGATAGGCTCCAGCTTGCCTGCGACCCTGTACAGGATAAGTGGTTACAGGTAATGGATGAATGGATTTATTTCCTGAACTGTGCACCAGTCTAATACTGGACTTAACCTTTTGTTGTCTTGACAGCTGATTTGTAGGAATTGTGTTTGGTGGTACACATCGCTCCTCCCTCCATGTCACACACTGAAATCGTACCTACACAGAGTACAGTAGGCATGGTGATTGTCCAGTTTCGACTGTACAATACACGGCCGTGTATTCAGCTAGAAATTGCTGTTCACATAGCCTCCTCTTTTTAGGCAGAGACACCATCATTCACAATCCATGGTCTGCCTTCACTTCACTTCGCACCTGACACGAGTTTCTGAGAGAAATCCAAAGTTTCAGTTCTCGGACATGACCGACAAAGAAAGTTTGCTTCCAGGAAGACGATTACGCATCACTACTGCACAGTTCTGTGTACTGAATTTAACACGTGCTGTGACTGGCCGAGAGCATGAACCAGGTCATCTCTCGGCCAATCACAGCGCAGCTAACATAAGGATACAGAAATTCCTGGAATTATCCAAATTGGTGTAAACATTGACACATGAAGAGTCCGAACACCAAAAATATATTGATTTGATCAATACACGGGCAAAACCGGTTGAAAAACATCATTTTCAGGTCTATGTGTACTGTGATTGTGCTTCAGATCCATAGCCCAAATCGTGTATGTTGGCATCTCTGTAAAGGGTCAAAATTTGACATCTTTTTCAATTTATTCTTTTTATTTATTTTTTTAAATATGCCATCACTATCCCATCCCTACAGCATCCCTGTGGGAAAACTGCAAAGGCCATCTCTATTCCCATTTACATTACTGGAATGTTTTGAAACTTGTCCACATTCTCAAGGATCATCATGCTAAAGTGTGTAAAATTGAAAAGTTACAAATTTCCTCATTCTTCTGTATCGCTTTAATACAGAATATGTTTCTCTGGCAATATACTAAACAAAACACACACACAGCAGAAACCACATGAACAGTCATCACTACGGAAACTAACACTGCTTGCAGGGATCATTTGGGAATATGAGCCAAAAGTGTAATCACTCTCTCTGTTGACTGTCTCTGTTGGTCATTCTCTCTCTCTCTCTCTCTCTCTCTCTCTCTCTCTCACAAGCCATATACCACTACATAAACAACACACTTCAAATTCATTTTTTTTTCAACGAGCCACACTAGGGCAATATTATTATAGGCCATAAGCCAATCACAGGAGAGAGACACAGATCAGATTAAAAATACCCTGAGAGAGAGTCATGAATGAAAGAGAGAGAGAGAGAGAGAGAGAGAGAGAGAGAGAGACAGGGGGTTGTGATGAAAGAAGAGTGTATTGATCAGCTGCTAAAAGAATCCTTCATTGATGCGAGTCTGAAGAAAAGGCTTTTACTGAGGAAATGACACGCACACACACGCACACAGTCTTAGGTTCTACTGAATATCTCAGTTGTCTATAATTACTATTGTCTGCTGATACAGTGATGTATCCCACCTACACACACACACACACACACACACAAGCTTATATACACATCAATCCTTGTGGCAACCTATAATAAGTGTGTGTGTGTGTGTGTGTGTGTGTGTGTGTGTGTGTGTGTCTGGATGATCACGAAGCACGAATGAACTTCGGAGAACTCTGGGACAGAAAGAGAGGGAGGTAGAGAGAGAGAGAGACCTAGAAGTTGGACAAGGTCAACAATTAATCCACAGGTCAAGCACAACTACAGGGTCAACATGGAGGGTGTGTGTGTGTGTGTGTGTGTGTGTGTGTGTGTGTGTGTGTGTGTGTGTGTGTGCGTGTGAGAGAGAGACAAAGAGAGAGAGAAAATGAGTGAGTGAGAATTTAAGTGTTGTACAAAGGGCTGTACACAGTCAAAAGCACATGATGACTGAATGTGTGAGGGAGGGAGGGAGAAAGTGAGTGAGTGAGTGAGTGAGTGAGTAATAAAGTGAGTGAATGAGTGAGTGAGAATGTGAGAGAATGAATGAGAGAGAAAGTGAGAGTGAATGTGAGAGTAATAAAGTGAGTGAAAGAGAGTGAATGAGAGAGAGTGATTGAGAGACGGAATGAGTGAGTGATGGAGAGTGTGAATGAGAGGGAATGAGTGAGAATGTGAATGAGTGAGTGAATGAGTGAGTGAATGAGTGAGTGAGTGAGTGAGATGAGAAAGTGGTTGAGTGAGTGAATGAGAGCGTGAATGAGTGAATGTGAATGAGTGAGAAGGTGAGATAGTGGTTGAGTGAGTGAATGAATGAGAAAGCGAATGAGTGAATGAATGAGTGATTAAGAGTGAATGAGTGAGAAGGTGAGATAGTGGTTGAGAGAGTGAATGAGTGAGAAGGAGTGAGAATGTGAGATAGTGGTTGAGTGAGTGAGAGAGCGAATGAGTGAATGTGAATGAGTGAGAAGGTGAGATAGTGGTTGAGTGAGAGAGTGAATGAGTGAGTGATTAAGAGTGAATGAGTGAGAACATGGAGCGAGAATGTGAGATAGTGGTTGAGTGAGTGAAAGAGAGCGAATGAGTGAATGTGAATGAGTGAGAACGTGAGATAGTGGTTCAGTGAGTGAATGAGAGCATGAATGAGTGAATGTGAATGAGTGAGAAGGTGAGATAGTGGTTCAGTGAGTGAATGAGTGAGAACATGAAGGATTGAGAATGTGAGATAGTGGTTGAGTTAGTGAATGAGAGAGCGAATGAGTGAATATGAATGAGTGAGGTGAGATAGTGGTTGAGTGAGTGAATGAGAGAGAGTGAATGAGTGAATGAATGAGTGATTAAGGGTGAATGAGTGAGAAGGTGAGATAGTGGTTGAGTGAGTGAATGAGAGAGCGAATGAGTGAATGTGAATGAGTGAGAACATGAGATAGTGGTTGAGTGAGTGAATGAGTGAGAAAGTGAATGAATGAGTGAGAACGTGAGATAGTGGTTGAGTGAGTGAATGAGAGCGTGAATGAGTGAATGTGAATGAGTGAGAAGGTGAGATAGTGGTTGAGTGAGTGAATGAGTGAGAGAGTGAATGAATGAGTGAGAACGTGAGATAGTGGTTGAGTGAGTGAATGAGAGCGTGAATGAGTGAATGTGAATGAGTGAGAAGGTGAGATAGTGGTTGAGTGAGTGAATGAGTGAGAACATGGAGGATTGAGAATGTGAGATAGTGGTTGAGTTAGTGAATGAGAGAGCGAATGAGTGAATATGAATGAGTGAGAAGGTGAGATAGTGGTTGAGTGAGTGAATGAGAGAGAGTGAATGAATGAGTGATTAAGGGTGAATGAGTGAGAAGGTGAGATAGTGGTTGAGTGAGTGAATGAGAGAGCAAATGAGTGAATGTGAATGAGTGAGAACATGAGATAGTGGTTGAGTGAGTGAATGAGTGAGAGAGTGAATGAGTGAGAATGTGAGATAGTGGTTGAGTGAGTGAATGAGAGAGTGAATGTGAATGAGTGAGAAGGTGAGATAGTGGTTGAGTGAGTGAATGAGTGAGAGAGTGAATGAGTGAGTGATTAAGAGTGAATGAGTGAGAACATGAAGGATTGAGAATGTGAGATAGTGGTTGAGTGAGTGAATGAGAGACCGAATGAGTGAATGTGAATGAGTGAGAACATGAGATAGTGGTTGAGTGAGTGAATGAGTGAGAGAGTGAATGAGAACGTGAGATAGTGGTTGAGTGAGTGAATGAGAGTGTGAATGTGAATGAGTGAGAAGGTGAGATAGTGGTTGAGTGAGTGAATGAGTGAGAGAGTGAATGAGTGAGTGATTAAGAGTGAATGAGTGAGAACATGAAGGATTGAGAATGTGAGATAGTGGTTGAGTGAGTGAATGAGAGAGCGAATGAGTGAATGTGAATGAGTGAGAACGTGAGATAGTGGTTGAGTGAGTGAATGAGAGCGCAAATGAGTGAATGTGAATGAGTGAGAAGGAGAACATGAAGGATTGAGAATGTGAGATAGTGGTTGAGTGAGTGAATGAGAGAGCGAATGAGTGAATGTGAATGAGAGAACATGAGATAGTGGTTGAGTGAGTGAAAGAGAGCAAATGAGTGAGAAGGTGAGATAGTGGCTGAGTGAGTGAATGAGTGAGAACATGAAGGATTGAGAATGTGAGATAGTGGTTGAGTGAGTGAATGAGAGGGCGAATGAGTGAATGTGAATGAGAGAACATGAGCTAGTGGTTGAGTGAGTGAATGAGAGAGCAAATGAGTGAATGAATGAGTGATTGAGTGAATGAGTGAGAAGGTGAGGGAATGTGAATGAGTGAGAATGTGAGATAGTGGTTGAGTGAGTGAATGAGAGAGCGAATGAGTGAATGTGAATGAGTGAGAAGGTGAGATAGTGGTTGAGTGAGTGAATGAGTGAGAGAGTGAATGAGTGAGTGATTAAGAGTGAATGAGTGAGAACATGAAGGAGTGAGAATGTGAGATAGTGGTTGAGTGAGTGAATGAGAGAGCGGAATGAGTGAATGTGAATGAGTGAGAACATGAGATAGTGGTTGAGTGAGTGAATGAGTGAGAGAGTGAATGAGAACGTGAGATAGTGGTTGAGTGAGTGAATGAGAGTGTGAATGTGAATGAGTGAGAAGGTGAGATAGTGGTTGAGTGAGTGAATGAGTGAGAGAGTGAATGAGTGAGTGATTAAGAGTGAATGAGTGAGAACATGAAGGATTGAGAATGTGAGATAGTGGTTGAGTGAGTGAATGAGAGAGCGAATGAGTGAATGTGAATGAGTGAGAACGTGAGATAGTGGTTGAGTGAGTGAATGAGAGCGCAAATGAGTGAATGTGAATGAGTGAGAAGGAGAACATGAAGGATTGAGAATGTGAGATAGTGGTTGAGTGAGTGAATGAGAGAGCGAATGAGTGAATGTGAATGAGAGAACATGAGATAGTGGTTGAGTGAGTGAAAGAGAGCAAATGAGTGAGAAGGTGAGATAGTGGCTGAGTGAGTGAATGAGTGAGAACATGAAGGATTGAGAATGTGAGATAGTGGTTGAGTGAGTGAATGAGAGGGCGAATGAGTGAATGTGAATGAGAGAACATGAGCTAGTGGTTGAGTGAGTGAATGAGAGAGCAAATGAGTGAATGAATGAGTGATTGAGTGAATGAGTGAGAAGGTGAGGGAATGTGAATGAGTGAGAATGTGAGATAGTGGTTGAGTGAGTGAATGAGAGAGCGAATGAGTGAATGTGAATGAGTGAGAAGGTGAGATAGTGGTTGAGTGAGTGAATGAGTGAGAGAGTGAATGAGTGAGTGATTAAGAGTGAATGAGTGAGAACATGAAGGAGTGAGAATGTGAGATAGTGGTTGAGTGAGTGAATGAGAGAGCGGAATGAGTGAATGTGAATGAGTAAGAATGTGAGATAGTGGTTGAGTGAGTGAATGAGTGAGAGTGAGTGAATGAGTGATTGTGTAAAAATATCACTCAGTAGTAACATGACTGTTGCATTCTGTTAGGCTTTTTTTTTTTAAACATATTTTCAATAAAGTTTCAAACTCTGAGGAGTGAAATATTTCTGGAACTTTCCTGAATGAGAACTGTGTGACCCCACAACAGAAACCAGGATCATTATCGAAAATAACAGCTGTGGCGTAAACCGAGCCGCAGCCGTGGCATTTCATACCAGTATAATGTTACCAATAATTACAGCACAGCAGCAACTACGTAAAACACTCACTCATTCACTAAAGCTCCGTTTAACCAATCAGCGACATTTAGTGCAACAAGCTCCGCCCCTAATAGTTCAGAGAGCACAAAAACTCCGAAGCAGAAACTGAAGATCTCTTGGTGCTCTGGTCGAAACGCTGTCTTTTGCTCCTCAGACAGTTCCTCTTTACCGTATTTAGAAACAAAATATCCGAAATTTTGTTTTTGCTGTAAAAGTATGAGCTAAATAAACAACGGAAAGTAAACGTCAACGTGCGTTTAGGTTCGCGTCATGTGTTGCTTGTTCGTGCTCAGTAACACCAACAGCGCGCTTATTAATAGCTCATCAAATTCATAATTGTGTTTCTGGATAATTCATTATTTATACTGGGCTGATTAGCGAGTTGTTTTTATATTATAGCTGTATATAACGTATAAGAGACTGTTGGGGGTGTGGCTTAAAGTTTGAAGGTGGATTTGTGAGGATATGGTTCTAGTTGCTACATATTACTGCAGAGATTCAGGAGGTTATTTGGAAATGAGAGAGTCTTGTGATCAAAGTAGCTACAATACAAGCTACGAAGAAAAAGTCGAAGGAAAAACTGCTTCGTTATAACAAAGACTTTTATGTGTAAACATCTCTCCGTGAGAAGCAGATAGCATTAGTTAGCTATAAAACAACTATCATTAAAAATAAACACAACTCACGCCACGACTATTGGTTGCCAGGGTTACATTTTCTACACCGAATTGAGTTAGCTTTGAAAAAAAACAAAAAAAACGCTACGAGTAGAAAAGCAGCCAAGATCATGTTTTTAATCAAACAAATATTAATAAAAAATTGACGTAGTGTTCGCTAACAAAGGGGAAGGGAAAGTCCAGACAGCGTGTGTATGAGATACAGAACCATATTTGTTGCAGGATATATTCTGTAGCGAATGAGGAAGTGGAGGATGATCAAGTGTCTGTACCAAGTGATGATTTAAAAGAAGCATATTGCACATATTTCTAATTTCCACACCGTAGTGAACTTGTTTCTCTCTGGGGGAAAAAAAAATCCATCTGACCAAATTTTTTTGTTCAGTAGTTGGGGGATGATTAACAAAATATGGCAACCCTGGCATTGGTTCAGGATTGGGAAATAGCTAGAAAATATCTTTAAAAAAAAAACGCTTGGTACTAGGAAAGTTATACTATTTTGAATTATATAGCTCTGGGACTGTGACGCTACTAAAAAAAAATTAAAAATACACTCATCCGTCAGCACGATGCATTAAATCATGCAGATACAAATCAAGAGCTTCGGATAACGTTCACAAACGTTCAAACATCGGAATGGAAGAAAATTGTGAATTCATAGTGAAGTGTGACTTTTCACTGTGGCACGGGTGTTGGTTTGAGGCAGATTTGAGTATTTCCGAAACTGCTGATCTCCTGGGGTTTTCGCACGACAACAGTCCACACAGAATGGTGCGAAAAACAAAAAACAGTTTTGAGTGGGAGAGTGACAGTTCTGTGTGTGGAAACAAACACCTTGTTGATAAGAGAGGTCAGAGGAAAATGGAAAGATTTGAGGTGGTTCGAGCTTTTTTTTTTGGGCCAGGAAGGATATAGTAACTCATATAATCACTCTGTGCAGCCGTGGTGAGCAGAAAAGCATCTCCGCATGCAACAGCAGAACAGATCATATTGGGTTCCACTTATGCAGCCAAGAACAGGGTTTTAGAATCAACAACAAGTTCCTGTTAAAGTGCCCGGTGAGTGTATAGTTAAGCTCGTAACATCGCATACTTGTACGTAGTCACTCTGCAGAACTGAAAAGTTTTTTTATATAACAAGTAGCTGATTTTTAAGTCTTCAAGAATCATAATATGATGCTAAACGGGTCTCTATCCATCCTCTATCCATCCTCGTAACGTTCGAGGCAAAACACACACGTGGCTGATTTGTCGCATTCGTAAACCTGATGATCTGATTTTCCCGTAAATCTCTCCATTCGGTCGTTTCTCCTTTTGACTGGTGTTGCCTAAAACTTGGACCTTGTCGTCGCGCTCATCCTCGTTAGTATGCAGCGCACTCGGACACGGATCAGCACATTTCCATATGAAAGGCTGTGCATCACTTTTGGGACACAACAGCCACTTTGTCACCTTCGCCAAGAGCCAGATCAACTATTTACACCATCGGCTTCGCTCGGAAACTCGTTACACCTCATCTTTAAAGTACATGCTCGGCTTCTCTGCACGTTATAAGCAGGGAAGGTCATTTCATCACTCGTAAAAGGACCTTCTTATGCTGCTGTTAGCATAAAACAAAAATCATTCTTAAAACGCTGGAGGTTCTGAAGCTTTAAATGCTACACTCGCAGAAATAAAGGGAAAGAAATGTGCCTTTAATTGGCTTCACTCACAGACCGGCCACTTTAATAGGACCGTGTTGTTGATTCTAAGATCCCTGTTCTTGGCTGCCCAGTGTGTTCTGCTGCTGCATGCCGAGATGCTTTTCTGCTCACCACGGTTGCAAAGCGTGATTACAGGAGTTACTAGATCCTTCCAATCTGTCCACTTTCCTCTGACCTCTCTTATCATCAAGAAGGCGTTTCCCGTCTCCACCCACAGAACTGTCGCTCGCTCACCTCACCTAACTGTTTTTTGTTTTTCGCACCATTCTGTGTAAAGACTTGTGTGTGAAAACTCCAGCAGATCAAATCAGCAGTTTCTGAAATACTCAATCAAACCAGTCCATCTGGCTCAAGCCACAGTGAAAGAAAGTCACACTTCACAGTGAGATCACAATTTTTCCCGTTCTGACGTCTGAACATTGTGAACACGAACCGAAGCTCTTGATTTGTATCTGCGTGATCAAGGGATCGGCTGATGGATGGATGGATGTTCCTAATAAAGTGGCCAGTGAGTGTATGTACCTTAAATATAAGTTTTTAAAAGTTTTCAGGTAAAAGACGCACACGAATAGTACAAAACATGATGGTGACTCAGCAAGAGGGAAAAAAAAAAGCACTTCGATTCCTTGATTACATCACTGTTAAGGCTTCTAAATATGGATGAAATGGTCATCGGATCAACATGGTTTGATTTTCTTGAGAGTGTGTGTGTGTGTGGGGGGGGGGTCATGAGTGATATGCTTGTTCAAATAGCAACAACTGAATTATAGTGATAGTGATCTGATTATTTTTGCAGTTAGGAGTTACAGTCCTATTACCTCTATATCAAAAAAAATTTATATATTTTTTTTTCGCAGTCCGGTTTCCATCAAATCGTGCGCTCTGATTGGCTCGCCAGCGGTCCTGAATCCTACAATACGGACCCCGGTTACGGACCTTTGGCGACTCGCTCGTTCACAACAACAAACATAGCAGCAATTTTTTTGTCAACATTTATTTTCGCATTTCTCAGTATAATAGCATTAATTTTACAGCATGGATAGCAATAACGACAGTGTTCACAGCGAAAGTGAGTTTTACTACCCGATGAAGACGAAATAAAATAAAACATTTCAGGAGAAAGCCGAGTAGCAGGTTCGTTCTAAATATGGTTTCCCTTTCGGAATTCTGTTCGAATTTGGTAAAGAAAAAAATAAATATATTATTTACCAGCTTAACGTCGGCCCATATTGTGAAATACCGTGACCTCGGCCAGTATTTTCAAGACCTCGGTCACGGTATTTCACGATACGGACCTCCCGGCCATATAAATCAATATACACTTTCGATAAAATAACCGAGCCGAACTGAGAGTGTCTCGCAAAAGGTTTTAGATTTCTAGTTTTGCCTTTTCTCGACGGTTCAGTTTCCAGACAGTAATAAGCCGATAATAAGATGTCCCCGATTTGCATGTTTTAAGTGCCGGAATGTTATGACCACACAGTATTGGTGTCAATGCTAAACTTGAGTCCTGTGTTTCTTAAAATCTTTCTCGGATTAAGCCAGTATCTCACTGGGCTGCGACAGCTTGCGAACGTCATTCGCGAGAGAGTTTCAAAAGTGTCTTGAAACATTCGCGGGGCTTCTCAATTTTCTCGCAAAGCGTCGCTCCTTCGTCGCTGAAATTTTGAACATGTTCAAAAAATTCGTGCAACAAAATTTCTCTCAAAATAGCCGCAAATGTGTCGCAAAGCCGTCGCGAACCCTTCTCAAGTCAGTTTCCGTGAGACAGGAAGTGCGAGTTCAGCCAGTATCTCACTGCACTGCGACAGCCTGTGACTAGTTAGACACAAGAATTGCGATAAAATATGCGAATATCAATTCAGTGTGGTTCCAAGTGAAAATTGTCGCTAATTCGGATATTTTATCGCAATTGTCGTGTTTCCAACTAGTCGCGGGCTGTCGCAGCCCAGTGAGATACTGGCTTTAGGATTAAACTCCGAACTGTAACCTTTGAAAGAGTCATGGCCGTAGCCAGCTATGAGGCCACCGAGGTCCGGACCTGAGCTGAAAATACATTTGTACGCTAAATATTCAACTGGATAAAAAAATAAAGAATAACATTAAAACGTCTCCGTAAAAAGTGCATTGTTAATGATGTTAAATGTTGATTCTGTCTTCCGTGTCTGTTTGGTGCGCGCGGCTCCGAGACCAAGAACACAAAAACCGAACGAGGGCGGAGGAACGCAGTGCAGCAGACACTTTTTTTTTTCATGGCGCACTTTCATCAAGCTGTTCAATTTACATTTTCGAAGCAGCGCAGCTGTAGCCTGCCTTGTTTGTGATTTTAAAAATAAATCATTCGATAAGCCAAAGCAATAGAGTGGAAAGTTTCAACTTGTGATATTAGAGAGGGCAAGAGGATCATGCTAGGATTGGGTCCTCTGCGTCTGTATCTTGCGTGCGTGGGAGAGCAAGAACAGAAGAAAAAAAAAACAAGACAGGGCAGGCTATGAGAGTGTGCGAGTCTCATTGAAACATGTCGAAAATTTTTCGCCATCGCGGACCTCGGTGACACACTGGCTACGAGAGTGTGTTACAAAAAAAAAAAAAAAAACACTTCAGAACAATAAGTTTCCCAAACAGCTACTTTCATGCGCATGGTTCATCAAAAAGTTTTTCGCTGGCATGAATGAGATGATACCGTTATCGGGATTGTCATGAAACATTTTATTGCAGAAATATCGCGATGCTCCACGGTATCGCTGAAGGAGGGAGAAAGAAAACCTCATGAGTATTTCAGCATAAGAAACTGAAACTATTCAGTAAGTACCAGGTGACATCCGGTTACAGTATTTCAGCACATCTTAACTGCATCCTCTAAGAAAACCGGTTCAGAAGTTATGAAGCCTTATGAGCAGGTTTGCCTACCGGCGCTGAGCTTCACCAGTGTGGGCAGGCGGAATTTGCCCACCACGGCGTCCAGGGGCAGCGACACTGCGCTCCACGAGAGATCCGAGATGCTCGCGGACAGTTTCTCCATCTCTCCGGCATCATCACCGGGGAAGCGGCGGCACAGGCGCGCGCGCGTGTGCGCGGGGACGAGGTTCCGGTGGCGGGGGCGCGCGACTCCAGCTCCTGCAGAAGCGCCGCCGTTGGTCAGTTCTCCCCACGCGCACACAGGACAAGTGTGGAGAGACAGAGAGAGAGAGAGAGAGAGAGAGACAGCCCCCCCCCCTGTAGCTCCGCCCACTCATTCATTCACTCCTCCCACCCTCGTGCGCGCACACAGTCTCCTTTTGCGCGTCCTTGCTCTTGCGCGCGCACACATTATTGATCTCCAGATGTGAGTCACTGGGGTGTTTTATTGATACATATAAATAATAATAATTCATTCCCACACCTGTTCTCCACAGTCATCAAACTTTTAAAAGAAAAAATTATAAAATTAAACGAACTTTTCATAACTTACGCAAAATGTAATCAAATTTTTTTTTTTAATTATTCTGATTTCTGTTCGGGCGGCACGGTGGTGTAGTGGTTAGCGCTGTCGCCTCACAGCAAGAAGGTCCTGGGTTCGAGCCCCGGGGCCGGCGAGGGCCTTTCTGTGTGGAGTTTGCATGTTCTCCCCGTGTCCACGTGGGTTTCCTCCGGGTGCTCCGGTTTCCCCCACAGTCCAAAGACATGCAGGTTAGGTTAACTGGTGACTCTAAATTGACCGTAGGTGTGAATGTGAGTGTGAATGGTTGTCTGTGTCTATGTGTCAGCCCTGTGATGACCTGGCGACTTGTCCAGGGTGTACCCCGCCTTTCGCCCGTAGTCAGCTGGGATAGGCTCCAGCTTGCCTGCGACCCTGTAGAAGGATAAAGCGGCTAGAGATAATGAGATGAGATGAGATGATTTCTGTTCCTGGCTAGACTGTTTGCTCACGTCTCTGATATACCTTCACAAACTTTATGGGGAAATAAAATCCTTACCCCCCACAGAAAAATACACTTCTGGATTTTTCTGTGAATTCTCGTACCTGGGGTCAACGACAGTGAGGTGAGAGAGAGAGAGCGCAGGCAGGGTGGAGAAGGATTTCAGGAGTCATGTGTAAGGTACACCCTTAACGAAGAGACAGGAGGCAAAGTTGAGGATGTTAAGGCACATCAGAGGGACAGCACATGTGGAGAGCTTGAGATGTTGAGGACGGAGTTGCCAGGCAAACGAAAACGAGGAAGGCCAAAGAGGAGGTGCATGGATGTGGTGAGAGAGGACATGAAAGTGGCAGGTGTGGTAGAGAAGGATGCGGAAGACAGGGAGCAATGGAGACGAAAGATCCGCTGTGGCGACCCCTAATCAGGAGCAGCCAAAAGAAGAAGAAGAAAAAATTACACTTCTGTATCCATCCATCAGTTATCGGTAGCCGCTTATCCTGTCCTACAGGGTCACGGGTGAGCTGGAGCCTGTCCCGGCTGACTACGGGCGAAAGGCGGGGTACACCCTGGACAAGTCGCCAGGTCATCACAGGGCTGACACATAGACACAGACAACCATTCACACTCACATTCACACCTACGGTCAATTTAGAGTCACCAGTTAACCTAACCTGCATGTCTTTGGACTGTGGGGGAAACCGGAGCACCCGGAGGAAACCCACGCGGACACGGGGAGAACATGCAAACTCCGCACAGAAAGGCCCTCGCCGGCCACGGGGCTCGAACCCAGACCTTCTTGCTGTGAGGCAACAGCATTAACCACTACACCACCATGCCGCCCTCTGTATTTTTGTTCAAAATATTTTCTCAGATAGTGTGGGACGGTGGTGTAGTGGTTAGCGCTGTCGCCTCACAGCAAGAAGGTCTGGGTTCAAGCCCCGTGGCCGGCGAGGGCCTTTTTTTTTTTCCCCGTTTCCGGTTCAGAGTACGTCATGCGCGTTCTGGCTGCCGCTTCTCTCCAGAGCTTTTTTATTTTATTTCTTTTTCTGTGTTTGTGCAGTTTGATGTTTGTTTGAGTGTTTTGTCCGCCAGTGGTGGTGTAGCTCCGGACCCAGTTTTGGGCGTTGGTTCCCTCCAGGCCTTGGTTCGCCATGGGTGATGCCTGTGCTCCCAGCTGTGGACTGCAGTGAGCTCGCTGCTCATTTTACATCGTGGTTGTCCAGCGCTCTGTGCTTTAACGCTTGGCATGATGTTCCAAGTGATGTTGCTTGGTGGTGTCGTGGAGGCTGTGCAGGTGGTTTGGGACACACCAGCGCTCTGCGTGGCGGAGCTTCTGTGCTCGCTTTGTGGATCCATGGCGTGGTGTTCGAGCGATGTTGCTGGCGGTGGTGCTGGAGATGTAGGACTTGTTTTCATGCACCTTTTGGTGGGAGTGTGGCTGCCACACCACGAGAATTACATCCTGACCCCTACTTGGTGGACTTTTTTATTTTTTTAATTAATTTATTTATTTTTGTATTATTTTTATTTATTTAGTTTTTCTTTTCTTGTCGCTAATTGTAAAGCATCCTTGGGTTTTTTGAAAGCCGCTATATAAATTTAACTTATTATTATTATTATTATTCTGTGCGGAGTTTGCATGTTCTCCCCGTGTGTTTCCTCCGGGTGCTCCGGTTTCCCCCACAGTCCAAAGACATGCAGGTTAGGTTAACTGGTGACTCTAAATTGACCGTAGGTGTGAATGTGAGTGCGAATGGTTGTCTGTGTCTATGTGTCAGCCCTGTGATGACCTGGCGACTTGTCCATTATCTCTAGCCGCTTTATCCTTCTACAGGGTCGCAGGCAAGCTGGAGCCTATCCCAGCTGACTACGGGCGAAAGGCGGGGTACACCCTGGACAAGTCGCCAGGTCATCACAGGGCTGACACATAGACACAGACAACCATTCACACTCACATTCACACCTACGGTCAATTTAGAGTCACCAGTTAACCTAACCTGCATGTCTTTGGACTGTGGGGGAAACCGGAGCACCCGGAGGAAACCCACGCGGACACGGGGAGAAATATGCAAACTCCGCACAGAAAGGCCCTCGCCAGCCACGGGGCTCGAACCCGGACCTTCTTGCTGTGAGGCGACAGCGCTAACCACTACACCACTGTGCCTCCTGAAGGCAAATTTATCATCATCAAAATTCTATTCATTTCATTTTATTCAATATCGCAATGCATTTTTATCACTATTTTGTAGCTGCTATAGCAAGTTATGGGTATTTGAAATATGCTCTGTAATATATCAGTCCATATGTCAAAGCAATGGCCGTAAACGAGATTCGCCGAGACCTCTATGAGACATTATCGGACGAAGTAAAACGTACAGTGGAAATCAAAATCACCAACATCTGCAACCGTTGCCAAAAGACGCACGTGCCCTCTTTTGAATGCTGATGTAATCAAGCTGGAAGTATTCTGTGTCTGAAATCGCTCCCTATTCACTATATAGGGCACTGTATAGTGTGGACGCCATTTTGTAGCGTTGTCCGAAACCTTAGTGAGGATTATGTGGGAAATGCGCTCAGTATAATATGTATTTATTATTTTGAAAACCCACCAGCCGCCTGACCTGGCACGTTTTAATTGTGCGACAGTAATGACGTAAACACCAGCGCGACAGACTCATCCTTATCCTGTCATCTTTCCAACTCTTCTCTACTCCACGTTGGTTCAAAGTCGTATGGAATAATCTCCATCACTGACGAAGCTGGCAAATCGTGAAATTAATCTAAATTGGAATGATATGGCTGTGTAAACAGTTTTCAAAATGGCGGCGCTGACACTTAACGTTTGAAGTCTCGCACAAGTCTTGTGAAGATTGCACGGATAAGTGACGCCTGCCGTGGACCAAACGAACTCCATTCAGCATGGCTAAAAACCGAGAAGACTGATAAGTGTAATATAATATGCCAATACGGGTCACGATATAAGGTTAATAAAACTGAAAACGTCATTGAATAACACGTAAATTAAGAAATAAAGCAAGTTTAAAAATGACTTCAGTTCCCCTTTAAGCAAGGCTCCTCACCCCCAACTGTTCCAGATGTGTTGTACATCGCTCTGCATAAGAGCGTCTGCTAAACACCTATAATGTATTTATTTGGTAGTGTTCCGGTAAGTTGAACTTATTCCTTGAGCCTAATAAAACTCTCAATGACTCACTTTTAGTAGGCTAAAGGGGAAAAAAAAAAAAATATATATATATATATATATATATATATATATATATATATATATATATATATATATATATATATATACACACACACATATATACATACACAGTGCCTTGAAAAAGTATTCATACCCCTTGAACTTTTTCACATTTTTCCACCTTACAACCACGAACTTAAAAGTTTTTTATTGAGATTTTATGTGATAGACCAACACAGAGTAGCACATAATTGTGAAGTGAAACGAAAATGATAAATGGCCTTCAAAATTTTAAACAAATAAAAATCTGAAAAATGTGGTGTGCATTAGTATTCAGCCCCCCTGCGTCAATACTTTGTAGAGCCACCTTTTGCTGCAATTACAGCTGCAAGTCTTTTGTGGTATGTCTCTACCAGCTTTGCACATCTAGACACTGAAATTTTTGCCCATTCTTCTTTGCAAAATAGCTCAAGCTCAGCCAGATTGGATGGAGAGCGTCTGTGAACAGCAATTTTCAAGTCTTGCCACAGATGCTCAATGGGATTTAGGTCTGGACTTTGACTGGGCCATTCTAACACATGAATATTCTTTGATCTAAACCATTCCATTGTAGCTCTGGCTGTATGTTTAGGGTCATTTTCTTGCTGGAAGGTGAATCTCCTTCCCAGTTTCAAGTCTTTTGCAGCCTCCAACAGGTTTTCTTCCAGGATTGCCCTGTATTTAGCTCCATCCATCTTCTCATCAACTCTGACCAGCTTCCCTGTCCCTGCTGAAGAAAAGCATCCCCATAGCATGATGCTGCCACCACCATGTTTCACAGTGGGGATGGTGTGTGCAGGGTGATGAGCAGTGTTAGTTTTCCCCCACACATAGCGCTTTGTATTTCAGCCAAAAAGTTCAACTTTGGTCTCATCTGACCAAAGCACCTTCTTCCACATGTTTGCTGTGTCCCCTACATGGCTTCTTATGCCTGTCTTTCAACAATGGCTTTCTTCTTGCCACTCTTCCAAAAAGGCCAGATTTGTGGAGTGTACGACTTATAGTTGTCCTGTGCACAGATTCTCCTATCTGAGCTTTGGATTTCTGCAGCTCCTCCAGAGTGATCATGGGCCTCTCGGCTGCTTCTCTGACCAGTGCTCTCCTTGCTCATTCTGTCAGTTTAGGTGGACAGCCATGTCTTGGTAGGTTTGCAGTTGTGCCATACTTTTTCCATTTTTGAATGATGGATTGAACAGTGCTTCTTGAGATGTTCAGAGCTTGGGATATTTTTTTATAACCTAACCCTGCTTTAAACTTCTCCAGAACTTTATCCCTGACCTGTCTGGTGAGTTCTTTGGTCTTCATGATGCTGTTTGTTCTTCAGTGTTCTCTAACAAACCACTGAGGCCTTCACAGAACAAGTGTATTTATGCTGAGAGTAAATTACACACAGTAGGACTCTATTAACTAATTAGATGACTTCTGAAGGCAATTGATTGCACTGGATTGTATTTAGAGGTATCAGAGTACAGGGGGCTGAATACTAATGCACACCACATTTTTCAGATTTTTATTTGTTTAAAATTTTGAAGGCCATTTATCATTTTCGTTTCACTTCACAATTATGTGCTACTCTGTGTTGGTCTATCACATAAAATCTCAATAAAAAACTTTTAAGTTCGTGGTTGTAAGGTGGAAAAATGTGAAAAAGTTCAAGGGGTATGAATACTTTTTCAAGGCACTGTATGTGTGTATATATATACACACACACACACACACAAGTGCATCTCAAAAAATTAGAATACCATGAAAAAGTTCCTTTTTTTTCATAATTTAATTCAAAAAGGTAAACTTTCATATATTCTATATTCATTACATGTAAAGTGAAATATTTAAAGCCTTTTTTGTTTTAATTTTGATGATTATGGCTTATAGCTCATGAAAATCAGAAATCCAGTATCTCAAATTATTAGAATATTCCCTAAGATCAATCAAAAAAAGGATTTACAATACAGAAATGTCCAACTTCTGAAAAGTATATTAATTTGTACACTCAATACTTGGTTGGGGCTCCTTTACCATGAATTACTGTATCAATGCGGTGTGGCATAGAGGTGATCAGTCTGTGGCACTGCTGAAGTGTTATTGAAGCCCAGGTTGCTTTGATAGTGGCCTTCAGCGTATCTGTATTTTTGGGTCAGGTGTTTTTCATCTTTCTCTTGACAATACCCCATAGATTCTCTATGGGGTTCAGGTCAGGCAAGTTGGCTGGCCAATCAAACACAGTAATATAGTCAGCAAACCATTTGGTAGTAGTTTTGGCACTGTGGGTAGGTGCTAAGTCCTGCTGGAAAAGGAAATCAGCATCTCCAAAAAGCTCGTCAGCAGATGGAAGCATGAAGTGCTCTAAAATCTCCTGGTAGATGGCTGTGTTGACTTTGGACTTGATAAAATACAGTGGACCAACACCAGCAGATGACATGGCACCCCAAATCATCACAGACTGTGGAAACTTCACACTGGGCTTCAAACACCTTGGATTCTGTGCCTCTCCACTCTTCCTCCAGACTCTAGAACCGTGATTTCCAAATTAAATGCAAAATGTCCTTTCATCTGAAAAGAGGACTTTGGACCACTGAGCAACAGTCCATTTCTTTCTCCCCTTAGCCCAGATAAGACACTTCTGACATTGTCTCTGGTTCAGGAGTAGCTTGATATTAGGAATGAGAAAGTTGTATCCCCTTTCTTGAAGATGTCTGTTCGTGATGGGTCTTGATACACTGACACCAGCCTCAGTCCACTCCGTGTGAAGCTCTCCCAAGTTCTTGAATCAACTTTTCTTGACAATCCTCTCAAGACTGCGGCCATCCCTGTTGCTTGTGCACCTTTTCCAGCCACCCTTTTCAGCAATGACCTTTTGTGGCTTACCCTCCTTGTGGAGGGCATCAGTGATCATCTTCTGGACAACAGTCAAGTCAGCAGTCCTCCCCATGCTTGTGGTTGTGTGTACTGAACTAAACCGAGAGATACACTGTGTTCATACTGTTTTACTCAAACTCGAAATGAAATATTCTAATATTTTGAGATGTTTTTTTTTTAATCTTTTTGTACTGTATGCCATACTGATTAAAATAGAAAAATGCTTGAAATATTTGTTTATGTGTAATGAGTCTATAATGTATAACATTTTCACTTTCTTAAATAACTGATGGAAAATATTGAACTTTTTCACAATATTCTAATATTTTGAGATGCACTAGTATAATATAAAATTATATATATATATATATATATATATATATATATATATATATATATATATAAACCGGAAGACCCGCCTCGTCGTTTGATCGCCGTCTGACGACACAATTTTTTTTCAGCATGATCAGCAATTTTTTGGAAAACTTGGACATCATCAGGGGCGGCACAGTGGTGTAGTGGTTAGCGCTGTCGCCTCACAGCAAGAAGGTCCTGGGTTCGAGCCCCGGGGCCGGCGAGGGCCTTTCTGTGTGGAGTTTGCATGTTCTCCCCGTGTCCGCGTGGGTTTCCTCTGGGTGCTCCGGTTTCCCCCACAGTCCAAAGACATGCAGGTTAGGTTAACTGGTGACTCTAAATTGACCGTAGGTGTGAATGGTTGTCTGTGTCTATGTGTCAGCCCTGTGATGACCTGGTGACTTGTCCAGGGTGTACCCCGCCTTTCTCCCGTAGTCAGCTGGGATAGGCTCCAGCTTGCCTGCGACCCTGTAGAAGGATAAAGCGGCTAGAGATGATGATTGATATATATATATATATATAAAATTACATGCTTGAAATATTCAGATTTCTCGATTCCATTCGGAAAATATATACATTTTTTTGCAGTTTGTTGTAAATATCTACCACATATTACAATATCAGTAGATATTTTATATTTCGAGGAATTAATACAAACAGCAGCGAACGATTAACAAAATGTGATCTACGAGAATACTTGACAGGTTAAACATGATCAGTTCATTTGTTTACGAACATTAGAATTACTTCCTCATTTACGTAAACACCGACATTTATAGAAAAAATATTTCGGACTAAATATAAGTCTACGTAAAACAAATTTTAAATAAAATCCCCGTTTTGTTAACTTAATACCATATACCGATTTTTTTTTTAAATAAATAAAATCGCCTGGATGTCGATAACTGTGGACAAAGGCGTTACGTGATCTGATACGCTAAGTAATCAGGAATCAACTCCTCCCCCCGGGGGTTTGAGTAATTATTCATGCACAATTTACATATTGAAAGTCTTTTCTACTTTTGCAACAGCCAAAAGATCGTTAAGGTGTCGATAATTGTAGCCGCCGCGCTACCAGTTTATACATGACTGGAAAGTGGTTAGGTGTTAGCGTAGTTTAATGTTTTGTTAGCAGGAAAGGAATATTTAACCATTAAGTGATTAGGCTAGCACTATTTTCTCTTTTCTACTTATTGCCTTTTAAAAATAAACCTATCGACCTGAGGTTTTATTTTTTAACCTGTTGTAGAAACTAGCTACATGCTAGCTTTTTGAGAGAATACTGCTCCTAGGCAAATCTTATAAAAACAAACACGATTTAAAGGTAAAATCAGGGCTTAATTTGAGCCGGAACATGACGGAACAAGATCCGGCAGCTATTTTCATTTCATTCTGTGTTCCGGCAGCTATTTAAATGGATCAGATCACCTCCGTGACCATCACAAAGGGGCAAAAAAAAAAAATCAAACAAATTAAATAAAGTAAATAAAAATTTGTTTAGTGCTCGGTTTTGATTTTGATATCTGTTGTTGATTTCTCTCCTATGACATCCACAAAATCTATGCAAAAGGGGAAGGGGGGGGGACATGGGGTGTATACTTCCGCTCAATAGAACACTGGGTTTTTTGTCGCCGTTAGCTTGCGCTGTTAGCCTGGCAAGCCAGACTAAATGTGAATATTTAGTCTGGCCTCGCTCGTAGACATTTCCGAAGGGTGTGGGTAGGAACAACCCGCTGTCTTTCAAACTGTCTCTGTGCGTATAGGCCAACGCTCTGACCAATCAGCGCAACAGTGACTGTGACGTAGTCAGAGCGACAGAAAGCAGTGGGGGAGACCTTGAAATAAATAATTTTTCAAAATGCGTATTAATAAATAAACAGGTTCTAGATATTAAGAAGTTTGGAGATAATGACCACAAGTTTGGAGTCTGTACCACATACTTAACATACACTTATTTTTTTCAAGTGTTTGCTTAAACTGTGAGAGTTTTTATTTTTATTTAGTGGTGTTTGGTGAAATAATTTCCCTTAAATTTAAAATAACGGGAAAATAAGAAACAATCAAAAAGTAATGTTTCAAAGCTGTTTATTCGTACTGCACAAACTAGCCCCATCCTTTTGGCTACGAGCGGAGCCAGCTGGTAGATCAGACTTTTGCCATAGCCGGTCGGCAAAACAGCGAAAACGTCCTTCTTGAAAAGGAATGAGCGGAGAGCCTCTTCCTGCTCATGTTTCAACGAAAACTCCAAGTCTAATTCTTCTAAAACTGATTCCAAAGCGGAGTCAAACACGCGCTGTTCACGAGCCGTAGCCATCTTTCCTGCTGCGCTTTCTCCAGCGTCGGGCAGCCTGCCGTCACTCCTGCAAAAGCCCGCCCAAAGAATCCAAACAAAAACCTTGCGTTGTGATTGGCGGGCACGATTTGATGCCCGGGGTGTTTTGTTGATATGGTGCGAGGCTAGACCCACTCGTAGGCAAAAAATATTTTTGGCCGCTAGGCAGGTGGGTCTAGTTTACTAGGCTATTGCGCTGTGGAAAAAATGGCAAAAAAAACAAGAAAGGTAGGTGGATCGCTGCCCTGAAAAAAAAAAAAAGTTACATGTCAACTCGTTATTACTTAAGAAAAGAATTAACTGTTACTTGAAAAAGAAAAAGAAAAAATGGTTCACATCACTTTTTAAAAACCCGTTATTACTTACCCATTACTTGAATCGATTGCACTTATGGCTGCTATTTGAATCCTTGGAATATAGTAAAACTTGAATCCTTAAAATGAATTCTCCAACTTGTTTTGTAAACCCTTTATTTCTTAACTATTACTTGAATTGATTGCACTTATGTTTGCTGGCACTGCTTTTAAACTTGAAATATGCTTGAAATCCTAGGCTATGCTTTTAAATACCCTATTTAAATCCTTAAAATGAGTCATTTAACTCATGTCTTGTGTGATCTGATCTCCAATCGTGAAATAAACCGGTTGTGATATGAGTACAGTCTGTTATTTTAGAAGATAAAGTTAATATATAATTTAATATATAGCCTAATAAAAAATATTTTATAACATAATATCACGACAGGGCGGCACGGTGGTGTAGTGGTTAGCGCTGTCGCCTCACAGCAACAAGGTCCTGGGTTCGAGCCCTGGGGCCGGCGAGGGCCTTTCTGTGCGGAGTTTGCATGTTCTCCCCGTGTCCGCGTGGGTTTCCTCCGGGTGCTCCGGTTTCCCCCACAGTCCAAAGACATGCAGGTTAGGTTAACTGGTGACACTAAATTGACCGTAGGTGTGAATGTGAGTGTGAATGGTTGTCTGTGTCTATGTGTCAGCCCTGTGATGACCTGGCGACTTGTCCAGGGTGTACCCCGCCTTTCACCCATAGTCAGCTGGGATAGGCTCCAGCTTGCCTGCGACCCTGTAGAAGGATAAAGCGGCTAGAGATAATGAGATGAGATATCACGACATATTACTGTCTGTAACTGTTCGTCACTAAAGCTTTTTCTAAGATCATAATGTCTGATATCATTTATTTTTTTTGCCAAGCAGGGCCACTGCCGGGTCGGTCGACACGTGGTAGGTCTATTGTTCAAATGCGTTCTACGGTCTATGGGGCTGCGTTGTGGGTGCAAGTGCCAGGACCGTTTTAGTTATTTACTTTCTTTATAATCTCAGTCAGATACACAAGCAAGATTAAGTCTTTACTCTGCTGTGTTTTATTATGGCCATCAATATATTGTAACCTGTGTTTGATTTGTTAATTGTTGATCCAGTTGTTGCCTTAACGCAGGGGTCTGCAATGGCTCGGGAGCCAGATGTGGCTCTTTTGGTGGCTGCATCTGGCTCGCAGATTAATCAGCTCACATTGAGATCAAGAAGTACACCCCCATTTAATGAAAAAGTCAGTTAGCTGTCCGCAAAGCAAAGCCTTTTGACAAAGAACATGGTGAAAAGGGAAAAAAGGTGACTGGTAGGCTACCGTACATTTCAACAGGAATGGACAGAGGAATTCGCCTTTGTGGGGTGAGAGGGTCCTGCTTTGTGTCCAATAGGCCTATAGAATGACAAGATTGCATCGATGAAACAATGAAATAAAGCGGCACTTTGAAACACGCCAAGCTACGTTTGCGTCAAAATATTCAGCGGGGGACAGGAGGAAGACGGCATGTCGAGCCTCTTCATTATGAAAAAGAATATATTACACTCAAATTGTTGGTCATATGTGAAAATGCATTTTAGTTGTATTCAGCGTCACTTTTTATATATGGCTCTCACAAAAATGTATTTGAAACTATTTGACGTTCCGGGACCTCCCACTTCACAAATTAAGCACTGGGTAAAATGATAGTTAAAGTGACATAAAACTATAAGATTTCCCTCAGATATTCTGCTAAATCAGAAGAAAAGAGTCAGTATGACTAAAAATGACACTCCGTATTCATTCACAACCAGGGGCCTCATGTACAAAGACCTGCGTGGATTTCCGACTAAATATGTGCGCACGTCAAAATCGGGAAATTTGCGTACGACCAAAAAAATCCGGATGTATCAATCAGTGCGTACGAAGGTTTCCACGCACTCTCCTGTTGTACATCCCAATCAACGTGGAATTCGGCGCACATGCACGAGCCCCGTTCCCCGCCCCGTCTCCTCCCTCAATTATTCCACACTGAATATGTTAATTAGTATAAATAGACCTGCAGTAAGGCCCGCGTTAGGTAAAAGACATGGCAACTTTTACTAACGCGTTAATGTTAATTAAATGTTAGAAATCTCGCGTTAATCAAATTAACATTTAACATTTATTATTAACATTAACATTTATTAAAAACACCTTTAGTGCTCGAATGTGTACATTTTTTCGGGGACACCCTGTATTTGAGGAAATGTCTTCCTGTCTTAGTAGGCCCAATATTCCTAGCCACATGTAACCAGAAATAAAACGTGCACATATTTTCCACAATAGGATTTTAATGACAAATGTATTCTAGCAGGGTGCCAGGGAACAACAGGAGGCCCCCAGTCCATCCCACCCAAGCAGGAAGAGGACCCCCAGCCGAGCGGATCCAGCGTCACTGTCACCTGCCCCTGTCGCCGGGTCCACAGGCCGGGTGCTGACTTGCACGGTCCTTGAGTCGCAGGGGGAAATTTTAAAGGGGATAGAGGCGATTAACGACAACCTCGAGGGAATCCGCGAGGAATTGAAGGAACTGAATAACACATTAAAAGCATATCTTAAAAAATGAATGGTGTCCCATCTGTCCTTACCTTTTCACATTGTGGCTATTAAGCGCTGCCGGGTTTGTATGCCATGTCGCTGTGGCACCTCGTTGTGAGGCCCAGGGTCTGGGTCCTCCGGCAGGTCTCGCTCCATTATTGGCACGCCATGCCGCTGCGCCACATTGTGTAACACGCCACACACTGCGGTTGTGTCTGATTTGTACGCACTTGGAAATCGTTTCATATATTGATCTTGGTAATTATGTGATAAGGCTACCCCACACAACATCAACTAATAATATTTCAGTCTGACACCTAGCGGCAAATGCGCGAGGAAGATCTATTAAGCTAGCTGCAATGCATGGTCCTGCATGTGCATTCTTTAATTTAATTAATTAACCAATAGTCAATGGGAATAATATCGAAATGATATTGCTGGGGTTTCTCATTTCCCGTAATTACAATATGGAAGGGATGGTTGATGGATCTGTTGGCATTTACCCAACAGTCTCTCATTATGTGTCTCGACAATGTCGTATGACTGACATACATTTCAATTCACGCATCCTGATGTTCCGATGCATTTTTGGATGCCTCTTATCGCCATGTCATGACTCTTGACCGAGTAGGCCTAAATGTAGTTGCGTTGCTCTGCCTCTAAGTGTCGCCAAGTACCAAGATGCACCAGAAATGTGCGTACGCCAGCCATGAGGTTTGCGTAGAGTACCGCACTTTTCCACGCCAAGTCAATCTTTGTACATACGAATGTTTGTGCAGAAAGTGGCGTACGTAGCTTTTTTGTGCGTACGCAAGCTTTGTACATGAGGCCCCAGAAATCCATGGATTCCGCCATTTTGGAAACAAACAATTAAACCATCATTAAAAAAAAGTTTTAAAGTTGTAAATATCACACAGGTGATTTCACATTAAATTTCAGAAACTTGTTGTGGCATTTGTATTATTATACAACCCCGATTCCAAAAAAGTTGGGACAAAGTACAAATTGTAAATAAAAACGGAATGCAATGATGTGGAAGTTTCAAAATTCCATATTTTATTCAGAATAGAACATAGATGACATCAAATGTTTAAACTGAGAAAATGCATCATTTAAAGAGAAAAAATAGGTGATTTTAAATTTCATGACAACGCCACATCTCAAAAAAGTTGGGACAAGGCCATGTTTACCACTGTGAGACATCCCCTTTTCTCTTTACAACAGTCTGTAAACGTCTGGGGACTGAGGAGACAAGTTGCTCAAGTTTAGGGATAGGAATGTTAACCCATTCTTGTCTAATGTAGGATTCTAGTTGCTCAACTGTCTTAGGTCTTTTTTGTCGTATCTTCCATTTTATGATGCGCCAAATGTTTTCTATGGGTGAAAGATCTGGACTGCAGGCTGGCCAGTTCAGTACCCGGACCCTTCTTCTACGCAGCCATGATGCTGTAATTGATGCAGTATGTGCATTGTCATGTTGGAAAATGCAAGGTCTTCCCTGAAAGAGACGTCGTCTGGATGGGAGCATATGTTGCTCTAGAACCTGGATATACCTTTCAGC